>NC_051066.1:29597335-29897335 GCF_004664715.2 Peromyscus leucopus | reverse complement strand
CATTCCAGGGAGTCAAGAGACTCAGTGAAAGTCACCAGAGCCAGACTTTGAATGGCAGTGGGGGTTGTGGGAGAAGAAATCACATCTACCAACTGAAGAATAATATTCTTGGAATCACACAAAAGATTTTTAGTTAGTGGTTTTACTGGCCAAAAGATAACGAGAAAGTTGGTACACATTTCTGATTCATCTTTTGAAAAATATTACTGCCTTTCAATCCAGAGACTTGATGTCTGCATGAAATAGCATAATTAAGCTTGGCCTGTTTCCCACCAGAGTGTTGCTGGGCCTTTAAACCACCATTTAGAATAGAGATAGGGAAATAACCAGGTAACTTTATTTCTCAGCAAGAACTGAAAAACAGCAAGATTTTAAACTAATTAAACTCTTAACCCATTCCATTAACTTTTGGGAAAAAAATAACTTTTGGAAAAAAAAATAACCCTTTTCATTTCAGTACAAATACAAAGATGGCTACCGCAAACAGCTGGGCCACCACATTGGAGCTCGGAACATCGAAGATGACCCCAAAATGGTGTGGTCCATGCATGTGGCCAAGATCCAGAGTGACAGGGAGTACAAGAAGGACTTTGAGAAGTGGAAGACCAAGTACAGCAGCCCGGTGGACATGCTGGGCGTGGTGCTGGCCAAGAAGTGCCAGACCTTGGTCAGCGACGTGGACTACAGGAACTACCTGCACCAGTGGACGTGCCTGCCTGACCAGAATGACGTCATCCATGCTCGGCAGGCCTACGACCTCCAGAGCGATGTGAGTGCTGAGATCTATGGGAGTTGCACTCATGGTAGTAATTCATAATAACATTTATGTTTAAGATTAGCTAGAACCCTCAGAGAGCTGATGCATCTTACTTCAACTGCTCATTTTTTAAGATACCTTTTATTTATTTTTTTAAAGGAGAACATGATGCCACAAGATAAAATACAATCTTGCCTTCATGTTTTTAAAGACATATACAAAGCTTCATTTCCCAAAGTTTCTAGTCCTTGTTCTTCGTTTTTTTGAGACCAGGTGTCATAACAAGTTCAGTAGCACTTGCTTTTGGATCTCATTAGAACATTTGTAATCTTTTAGTGGATAAGTGGAAATGACTGGACTCCCATTGGGTCTCTGGGTGTGGTCAAGTGTTAGATCAACACAAGAGATTCTTGGTGATAACATCTACCCTTCTCTTCTTCCCAGAATGTGTACAAGGCAGATCTCCAGTGGATGAGAGGCATTGGCTGGGTCCCTATTGGGTCTCTGGATGTGGTCAAGTGCAAGAGAGCCGCAGAGATCCTGAGTGACAACATCTACCGCCAGCCTCCAAATAAGTTCAAGTTCACCAGTATAACTGATTCTCTAGAGCAGGTGCTGGCCAAGAGCAACGCCCTCAACATGAACAAGGTGAGAGCCCAGTCTAAGGAGAAACAAAGCAGGAGTATGGATCATTTAGAACAAATAGCTACGGTCTGTAAGTTAGTCTTTTTTATTTTATCCAGTTAAATTCTTACCCAAAGCAGAATGGTTTATTTGAGCTCTATGTACCCTTATATAAGAATTTCAAATACAGATGGGAGTTTCTGCTTTGCTGTCTCTTTGTGAAATGGTCAGTGTTGCAAATAGGATTCTTTGGGGCTTGAAATATGGTTCAGAGGTTAAAAGTGCCTACTGCCCTTGCCCAGGAACCAAGTCAGTGCCTAGCAGCCATGCAGGGCAGCTAACCATTGTCTGTAAGTACAGCTTCAAGGGATCTGACCTCTCTGGCTTCTGCGGGCACTTGCACTCATGTGCACATACCCACACACAGACCCACATGCATGCACATGATTAAAAGTTAAAAAATATCAAAATCGAATGGCTTTGGGGCTCAACATCTTTTAAGTCTGTTAGAGTAGTATATTGTTGGTATTGAATCTTCTTTAAACTTATGAAAAGAGTTTTAATATAGTCAGAGTAAACATGTGGATACATAAACATGCTGGGGAAACACTTGATTTTGAAATTTTAATTGGGTTTTGAGTGGCCTGGTAGTGTGTGTGTGTTTGCTTCTCTGTATATTTTCTCATGTTAATGTATGCATATATTTAGCTATCGTAGACACCCAGTAGAAATCAAAGGGATTGAGACGAGTGTGAAGCAAATCCACAGCACAGTAGGCAGAGGCTGCTTTTCAATTTGCTCGTGGTCTCTCCACTAAAGCTCCTGTTTAAAACATGGCTTTTCTGAATCTTCTATTGTTTTCTCTTCACAGCGCTTGTACACAGAAGCCTGGGACAAAGACAAGACCCAAATCCACATTATGCCTGATACACCCGAGATTATGTTGGCCAGACAAAATAAAATAAACTACAGTGAGGTAAGGCAGTCAGCTCTTTATTTCCTTCATCTGTTCACACTGATTTTTGCTAATGTAGGAACATCAGACTTCCGTTCATCACAGTCATGATGTAGTCCACTATACTTAGTTTTGTTTTTTATACTCACTATCTTACTTTGAATTGAGATATAATTGAATCAAAAATAATTAAATAGAAAGACAAACACAGAACTAACAGCCCTTACAATCAATCAATAACAAATAAACAATAATTTCAATTAAAAGTAGTTATTGCTGGAGCTAGAAAAGTGAGTCAGTGGGTGAAGTACTTGCTGTGGGAACATTTTGGCCTGGTTCAGAGCCCATGAAACCGTGTGATGTCAGATGTGCTAGTGAGCATCTTAACTCCAGAACTAATGAAAGGTAGGGGTAGAGACAGAATTCCTGAAAATCCCCAGGCTGGCGAGCCAGGCACACATGGGAGAGGCTGTGTCAAACAGGATAGAAAGTGAAAACTGATGCTCAAGATTGTCCTCTGGCTCCACAAGTGCACTGTGGCATGTGTGTGCCTGGACACACGCACATGCGCGCGCACACACACACACACACACACACACACACACACACAAGCATGTACGGGGGGGAGGCGCAAGGAGAGAGAGATGCACACACACAAGGATCCACAGGAATTGTGTTGTCCATCAAATTAGAACTTGTTTTAAAGTGTATTCTTCATGTTTGTTTTCCTTAGTTACACCATCCTTAAAATCTCTAGAAACTTCTGTGGTAACAAAATGAGGTAAAATCTATATCATGGGTAGGATGGGAACTGATGTAATGGTGGATTAATAAATTTTAATTTCCTTCTTTTGCCCTCAAGTCACCATGAAAATTAATATGAGGACCCAAAGAGGGATGCATGCATTTCCCTGAGAAGGGGAAATAGGAGAAAATTAAATGTATTTAATATATTCAAAATAACAAAGTTTATTAATACGATCCAAATGATAGTGGTTTTTTTTTTTTAATTCATCCTTTTCAAAATTGCCTAAGGGCAATGAAACCAATTTCTGTCGTTGAAGTTTATTAGATACATTAGGATCTAAGGGAAAAACAATTGTCTTTGCAGTGCAGAATTACTACTACATAAGTAGTTTCTTACTCAATGTTCTTGTCCAAGTGGAGGACAGGCTCCTACCTTGGCTCAGCCGCATTAGAGGCAATGCTGCCCTAGCTCATCCACATTAGGGAGGCTCCTGCCCTGGCTCAGCCACATTAGGGCAGGCTCGTGCTCCGGCTCAGTCACGTTAGGGCAGGCTCCTGACCCAGCTCAGCCACATTAGGGAAGCTCCTGCCCTGGCTCAGCCACATTAGGGAAGCTCCTGCCCTGGCTCAGCCACATTAGGGAGGGTTTCGCTGTTGAGCTTGGCCTCGCTGAACCTAAGGCAGATGCAGCTAACTTCTGTCCCAGGTTATACCTGAGGAGAAATGAAGTAAGATTTCCTTTTAGACTACTAAGACTATATTGGGATATTTTTTAATTCTAAAATTTCCAACTTGGTTTTCTTTCTTTAAAATGCCAAGACTAATTCACCAACCTCTGTTTTCTGAGGATGAGGTTTAAGAATGGCCCTCTTAAATGACTTTGAAAGCCATTACCAAGTGCCTTCACCCCACAGTTCACTCCTTGAGTGTCCATGAGACGAACACACCTCAGCCTTTTCTCTTGTATGCTCATCCATCTATTCCAGTCCCCTTGCATGTGTGACTTCCCAAAACAAGCTTTAAAACACAGCCTTGGAGATCATGAAAAGTGCTGTCTGCCTCAAAACACCATGCCTCTTTCAAAGATTGGGAAAATTAAAGAAATTTGACCTGAGGTGAGGAGATGGTTTCAGACCATTTTCCCCACTTGTACATGAGGACATACTTAAACATTTGTTCTGGAGTGCAAAGACATAATAAATGGATTACATGACTTGACAGTTATAAAAGAAATATTCTAGGGCTGTGGAGGTGACTGAGCAGTTAAGAGAACTCCTGGCTCTTCCAGAGGACCCAGGTCCCAGTATTCCACATAGATTAGCTTTCAACCACCTGTAACTCTGTCTCCAGGGGATCAGATGCCCTCTTCTGCCGTCCTCTAGAGCCCACACACACTTGGCGTATGTTCACACAGAACACATAGACATACCCATAAGTAAAAATGAAATAAATCTTCTGTAAAATAACATTTGGGAGTGAAGTTTGTGGTGTCTATAATTTTCTCTTAACTGGTTGAATAATTTAAAATAAATTGAAAAGGCTGCAGAGCACTGCATTTGGTTTAACCTCTATCATCAAAGTGGTCTTTATTGATAGAGAAATACATGTAGCAAATAAAAAAGAGATACATTCAGCACAAAGAAAGAGGGCAGGAGAGAAACACAAACACGGGGAGAAGCTGGGTGTCCACTGATGTGGACTTTGTCTTGAAACTTTCTATAGGTTTTCCAAAGAGGAAAATGCCCATTCTGAAGCGTCAAAACATCTATAAAAATATTTGCCCAAGTGTGATTACATAAAGGCCTTACTTTTTAAAAAGCAAAGGGCACCCCTGTGTCGCTAGTTCGGCACCGTAGATCGGACGGAGGGTATTCAAGCAAAACCGTGCAGACAGACCATTTAACTCGTTAGTGCCCATCAGAATCTTTTCCACTCAAAGCTCAGTGTGCCTCTCTAAGTAACACATCACATTAAGAGATCTAGTAACCTTTTACAATTAAAATTTGTTCATTAAAGTAAATATTTTGCCAAGCATGGTGCACACACCATTCAACTTTTCTCAGCACCGAGGAACATGAGGCCAGAGGATTGATTGTAAGTTCCAGGCCAGCCTGGGCTGCACAGTGAGACACTGTCATGAAGTCAGACAGAGTGTTGGTTTCGATTTGTTGATGAGCAGTATTAACAGTGATTATAAAGTACACTATTTTAGAAGGATACAAAATTGGTCAAAATTTTTGTGAACAAAGAAATTTTTAAGAAGTCTTTTGTCACAAAAATTGAACAGTGATGATGTTTTCTCAGTTCTAAGAAAAAAAATAGAATCTTCTTTTTTGACTCATAAGTCTTTGGTATCTGCTGTCCCTGTATCTGCTGCCAATTTCCAGCAGTTGAGACCAGTTACTAGTGAGCAATTAACTATTAACAGATTTTAGATGCATTCGCCCAGTCTTATTGCAGCATACTTCTGATTATGAACACATGCTTATAGTGATTTATTATATATTATTATACAGTGATGCTGGCTGCCAGGTAAAATTATTCCTATTTCAAATCTGGAGTTCTAGCATACTTCTTGGCTGTTTTATGAAAGGAGAAGGTGCTTACTGGCTTAAACATAACCGAGAACTGCTGACTTAGTGTCTAAACCTACAAGGATTTGTACAAGAAGGTGTGATGTTATGATTTACTGAATGCGAAATTTCCATTAACTTAATAGCTTGGAAAAATTCTTTTATGTTGATGTTGTTATGTTGTTTTACTTTGGTTAAGACTGCATAGTTCTACATCCAAGGGTTGTCCTCTTTTGGCAAAAAAAAAAAAAAAAAAAAAAAAAAAATGTGGCTTTTCAAGCAGATGTGAGTTCTACAACTAAAAGTAACTTTCTTCTTTCCCCAGAGCCTCTATCGCCAGGCCATGGAAGAAGCTAAGAAGGAAGGCTACGACTTGAGAAGTGATGCCATCCCCATCGTGGCTGCCAAGGCTTCCCGAGACATTGCTAGTGATGTAAGTGCTGACTCTGTAACCGGTCAGGCCAGCCACTGGCACAGGGGATCACATTTCTGTATTTGTGTAATTTTGTAGAACTTCTCGTTGGTCATCATGCACCTCACCACCCCCCACTGAGTAGAACTGGGACAGTGGGTAACCCACTCATGTCCCCCCGCCCCCCCTCATAGTCTACACTGCACTGTGCTCCGTTGACCTTGCTTTTTCTTGGTTAAACAGAGCAGGTGTCTTGCAGTCCTATGGACTTGGTTGAGCAGCTCATGGAACCTCATGATACACTCGGGACAATGACACCAAAAATGAAATAGGCGTATCCGAGTTTGCCCACACAGGAAGGGAGGTGGAGGATAGCCAAAGGCTGAGGGTCCCTTTGTTCTGAGGTTTATAAAGTCATGATTTCTGTACTCTAAAAATGAAGTTTCCCGGACATGTTTAAAGTTATCAAAAGCAGAAGCAGTGTCCATCTTCATGGCTTGTGAACCTTTCTAGTTATGGTCAGAAAAGGTGGAACTAACTGCAGTAACTGTTTTGTAAGGGTGTGATTAAATAGTACTCCTCTTTTCCCATTGTCAGGTAAAACGTCTCCATATCTTTCTCATTTCATGAAACCAAAACTCCACACCTAACTAAATAACACAAACCGTCATTTTCAAAACTGTGCCTCCTGGCTTGTATGTACGCTCCTATAGGCTATATGTAGTTTGAATAACATATGTGCTATATTTCTCTGCCTTTCCAAGGAGAAGATGCCTGGGTGCCATGTAGGCACACACCCTGGGGTGGTCTCTACCAGGGTAGAGACTGGTAGGGCTTCTGGGGCACTGGATTGGCTTGTGGCTACGATTGGACAGCCTCTTTCAGTGTTCACTTTTGGCCAGTTTTTGCCAGCATGGTTCCCTGGGATTTACAGAAAGAACAAGGAGGCTCTTCTTGCCCCAAGGCATCACGCATCTTGCTGGGAGAACCCCGCTGTCTTCTGATTTCACAGAGGGCACCCTCACTGGGGCAGTAGGCAGTGGTTCTCTCCATCTCCTCCTCCTTCCTTATGCTCTGGGTTGTGTCTCTTTCAGTACAAATATAAAGAAGCCTACCGGAAGCAGTTGGGTCACCACATTGGTGCCCGAGCAATACACGATGATCCCAAGATGATGTGGTCCCTCCACATTGCCAAAGTGCAGAGTGACCGTGAATATAAGAAAGAATTTGAGAAATACAAGACAAGATACAGCAGCCCAGTGGACATGCTTGGTATTGTTTTGGCCAAGAAATGTCAGACTTTGGTCAGTGATGTGGACTACAAACACCCCCTGCATGAATGGACGTGCCTGCCAGACCAGAATGATGTCATACAGGCTCGGAAAGCATATGACCTCCAGAGTGACGTAAGTATCCCTGATAAAGGATAAAAACAGATAAGAGGAAAATCTGTGAGATTCTGATTAGTGTCAAGGGCCTGGAATCCATATGCCCCTAGAAGTATGCAATAAAGGTCTGAAAGGATTTCTCATTGGAAACCAATCCCCCAAAAGTTATGGGTAAAAAGGAAAGAAATACTATCAACATTATACAAGATTTAGTTTCCTGGTGATCCAGGCCTCTTTTGACTGAATGGGCTAAAGCTTAGGCCTCAAAATAGCACTGCCGACCCAGCCACTGTGGCTCACACCTGTAAATCCCAGAAGTGGAGGCAGGGAGATTGGGAGTTCAAAGCCAGCCTTAGCTATAAGACCCTATCAAGGAAGGAAGGAAGGAAGGGAGGGAGGGAGGGAGGGAGGGAGGGAGGGAGGGAGGGAGGGAGGGAGGGAGGAAGGGAGGGAGGAAGGAAGGAAAAGAAAAAAAAGAAATGAAGTATTACTGGTGACTTTGTGGACAACAAAGTAGAAGTGAGAGAGAATACATGTTGGCAGAGGCTAATGGAGAGTGGGAATGAAAGTGTATTGTTTGACAGTACTTTAATAACTGTTTATACTTTAAATTTACCGGGAAATAAGAAGACATCCTTGCTTTTTCAAAGTAAATTATCTTATATTAGCAGTTAGCTCATCTTCTCAAGAATATACTGGATAAATACCTAATATCTTTACATCTTCACATTTCCTTTACTTACTTGATATTTGGGGATTTTTAGAGATGGAAATTAAGGCAGGGGTTTTGTGATTGCCATACTTTGTGCCATTGGTCTGCTCATGCACGTGGTTTAATTTGAAATGATTAGAACACATTTTCCAAGGCTTAAGGAGCACTGGTCCTCTGTGAAAGATCTTGTAAAAATTTTAAGGACAGAATAATGTCCTTTTTTAAAAAGCTTAAGAAAAAAATCTTTAGAGAATTCAAGGGTTAGTCAGTGATGGGGGTCTGAGTATGCTGACAACTTTGACTGTTCAGCGGGAATTCTATTCCTTTTTTCATTAATTAATTTCTAAAGGGTTTTGGACATATGTATATTATATGTTGAGCATATTTCTACAAACACCTGCCTACCTTCAGTATTCCTGTTTCTTGAGTGTGATATGTTTTAAGTTGAATCAAAAAAGAATAGTTAATGCAGCTTTCTTACCTGTTGGTCTTCAGAATCTGTACAAGGCCGACCTTGAATGGATGAAAGGCATTGGCTGGGTTCCCATTGGTTCCTTGGAGGTTGTTAAAGCCAAGAGGGCCACAGAGATACTAAGTGATAATATCTACCGCCAGCGTCCAGACACGTTGAAATTTACCAGCATAACTGACTCACTGGAGCAGGTGCTGGCAAAGAATAACAAGATAAACATGAACAAGGTGAGTCTTCCCTCTCCACCAGGAAGCCTCGACAGTTACCACAGGGCAGGACGAAGACTGTGACACGCTGTTATGTCTCAACGGTTCCGCTAAGGCTTCTCAGACCTTCTAAAATGACTTGAACAGGCATATGAAGTGTGTCTTGGAAGCTCTCCCCCCTCATCTCTCTCACCCCTTGCCCACAGCCCCTTTTGTATTATTACCCACCCAGTCTCTCTTCTGCTTTTGTGGGCTGTGCATTGCTTTTTCTTCCCCTCGACTCCAGATTCTTTAGCTTTTTCTTGACCTTCTTTCTAGTTTTTGAAAGCTTTACACTACATTTACACTCATTGACATTCTCTATTACATTTTACTTATTTCTTTACTTACCTATGTTGTGTGTGTGTTTGTGTATACACATGTGTGCCGTAGCATGCGTGTGGAGGTTAGATGACATGTGTGTTTGTGTATACACAGTACAAACTAGGGTCTCCATATTACAAGTGGTTTTGCTTTCTGAGCTTAGATTACCTGTCTTAACATAAATGTTTTTCTATTGAGATATATTTATTACTTGGTGATACATCAAAATATTAAACTCTTGTTAAAAGTACTATGAAAAAGAGGAGTGAAGTTGAGAGGGGTGTTTTAGGGGAGCCCAGAAGAAGTTGGAGGAGAAGATTTGATCAAGATACATTGTATGCTGTGTTAGGTTACTATTGCCGTGATGAAACACCATGAGCAAAGCAGCTTGGGGAGGGGAGGGTTTGTTTGGCTTACACTTGCACATCACAGTCCATCACTGAAGGAAGTCAGGACAGGAACTCACACAGGGCGGGAACCCGGAGGCAGGAGCTGATGCAGAGGCCATGGAGGGGTGCTGCTCACTGGCTTGCTCCTTGTGGCTTGCTCTGCCTTTTTGATAGAACCCAGGACCACCAGCCCAGGGGTGGCACCACCCACAATGGGCTGAGCCCTCCCCCACCAATCACTAATTAAGAAAATGCCCTACAGGCTTGCCTATAGCCTGATCTTACGGAAGCATATTATCAATTGAAGTTCCCTTCTATCAGATGGCTCTAACCTGTGTCAAGTTTGGCATAAAACTAGCCAGCACATGTACACTTACAACATTTTCAAAGAATAAATTTGAAATATTACCTAAAATTCATACATTCTACATATAAAGCCTGGCATGATGGTCCATGCTTGCAATCCCAGTACTTGGGAGGTAGAGACAGGAGGATCCAGAGTTGAAGGTTATATGTAATGATTTTGAAGCTAAAGTGAGCTGTAGGAAACCCC
Organism: Peromyscus leucopus; assembly: GCF_004664715.2. Classification (NCBI taxonomy): domain Eukaryota; kingdom Metazoa; phylum Chordata; class Mammalia; order Rodentia; family Cricetidae; genus Peromyscus; species Peromyscus leucopus. The sequence continues at coordinate 29,887,184 of NC_051066.1, read as the reverse complement.
GCCTCAAGAAAGAAACAGCAAATACTATGAGACAATAATTCCTTCTCAGGCAGATTTTTAAATACCACAACCCAACTATGCTTTGCAGAACTGTTGAATTCTTCAATAGTGAAAGTATTTATTTATAAAAATTTTTAGTAAGGGATGTAGCCTTAATAAATTTAGTTCTACTTTGTATCAAAGAAATGACAGCTTCTGTGGACACCAAAACAATTGTCTCCTTTTTTTTTTTTTTTAATAGCGCTTGTACACTGAAGCCTGGGACAATGACAAGAAAACCATCCACGTCATGCCCGACACACCGGAAATCATGCTGGCCAAACTCAACAGGATCAACTACAGTGAGGCGAGTGTCCCGAGAGGCAAATGGGGGTTCACACTGTTTCCCTTGGTTAAATGCTCTGGCTAATTGATTGCCTGCCCTATAACCGACATTGTTGGCAAGAGAAACAGCCACCCTTGATTTAACCTTGGGCTGTGTTGTGGGTCCACAAGGAAGGCCAGGCTTTGGTGACCAGTCAGGAAGTGGAGTGCCTATAGGGCAATGTCCTGAGAGTGCCACTCCTCTAGAATGTTCCCTTGGGTCAGCTGTGGGTACAAGGTCTCCGTAGTCAGCCGCCACAAGTGCAGCCCTGCGCCTACGGATTTGCACCCAGCTTCAAGATACTCGAGAACACCGGACCCATTCTGAAAGTGAATGTAGATTTTTATTGTCGTTGTTCCCTGAATCATATAGCATGTAACTATTTACATATTTATGTTATAGTGTGTATCATAAGTAGCCTGGAGACGATTTACAACATATCTAGGATGGTCAGGCAAAGCAGGTCATGTTTGTAAATCCCAGCACTCAGAAGAAAGGCTGAGGCAGGAGGCTCGTGAGGTTGAGCATGCTCTGGGTCCAGACCCGCCTGAGCTTGTTCAAGACTTGAAAAGGGAGATACATACAGAAGGATGCGTATAAGCTACTGAACCCCATTCACATAAGGGACTTGAATGTCAAAGGACTTGGTATGGGGAGGAAGTTCTTAGAACAAAGTCTTCTCAGACCCTGATCTAAAGCTGAGTTCCTCTGCTCTCTCACTGTTTTTCATTTGATATTACTACACATATTCATCTGTTCGTCTCTGTCTGTAGAAATATTTTCATAATGGCCGTGATTCCAAATCAATCATGGGCCACTGTAGTAGTCCGTATGCACTGGGCTTTTCATAAAATCAAATATATTCTATTTTAAAACACTTCCTTACTCTTTCTCCTTCCATAGTAAGATGGCATTTTTTAAGATTCTGAGGCACTAGTAAGCATTGGATTTTGATATGCACTCATTTGGGAAAATAAATTTTTTGCAACCACGTGTTGATGCACCCCCAAACTGTTTTCAGATTTATCAGTCAGGAAAACCTGATGTTTCAAACATATGCCTGAGCATCTGTGGCCTGTGAAACGTAATTACCTTTGAAGCCACCAGAAAGAACATTTAGGGGATTCATTTTAACTGAAATGAGGACAAAAAAAATTAGCAGGAATCAGCTTCATTTCTTCTGAAGAGAGTGGTGACTAAGGACTCTTTCCACAGAAACTCTACAAAGTGGCGCTGGAGGAGGCCAGGAAGCAAGGCTATGACCTGCGCCTGGATGCCATCCCCATCCGAGCAGCCAAGGCTTCCAGAGAGATCGCTAGTGACGTAAGTTGATTTTTGTTTCTGAAGAAGCATTTCTTTTGTAAAAAATGTTGTCACATGGGAGCTTGCAGGGCGTTTCTCTCCAGAACTTGCTTGCACTTCCAAGTTTCACCCTCCTCTAGGGGCTCCCCTCCTACACAGAGTTAAAGTGTGAAGGGCAGGAAGGAACTGACCCCTGCCCGTTATGCTTGTCAGTCAGATAAAGACCATCTGTTTCTTTAAAACAGCAATTTTTTTGTTTGGGTTTTTGTTTGTTTTGTATTTATTTATTCTTACATCCCAACCACAGTTTCCCCTCTCTCCTCTCCTCTCAGTTCCTCCTACCACTGCCCCACCCCCATCCACTCCTCCTTTTCTGTGCAGAAAAGGGCAGGACTCCCATGGATATCAACCAGCCGTGGTATATCCAGTAGAGGTGATTCTAGGCATCTCCTCTCCTACTAAGGCTGGACTAGGCAATCTGGTAAGAGGAAAGGATCCCAAAAGCAGACAACAGAGTCAGAGACAGCCCCTGCTCCCACTGTTAGATGCCCCACAAGAAGACCGAACTACACAACTGTCACATACATGCAGAGGGCCTAGGTCAGTCTTGGGCAGGTTCCCTGGTTGCTGGTTCAGTCTCTAAAGCAGTAATTGTTTTTAAAGACCTGCTGATTTGTTTCATTTTGTTTTCTGGTACTGGGGATGGAACCCAGGTGACGACTCTGCCACCCAGCTGTGTCCCAGTCCATATTTTATTTTTGAACCTCAGAAATTGGGCACTAGTTAATCCAGGTATTTATGAAATTCCAATGACTGGCACTACAGATAAACTCTACCAATGTGGGTATGATCTTTTCCCTGTTGTTTCCATGTATTTACTGGGGCATGGAAGAAGGCTGGATGGAGGCCATGGCTGGATGGTGGGCATGGTTTAGAGTTTTCATCCTTTGTAACTCTCTCTGAACTTCTCTTGTAAGAAGTCCATGTTAGGAACTGACAAACTGGGAAGCAAGTGGGACTTCTCAGCGTTCATCCCTCCCTTCTCTCCTTTTCTATGAATAAGAAACACCTTCAGAGAGTGTCTCTGTCCTCTGCACCCAGCCACCTCCTTGATACACAAGCTCTTCCCCTGCCCCAGTCCCAGACCTTGAGCTGACCCTTCCTTCAATTATCACAGTAGTCTCAGCTGCTAAGCTGGGAACGCCCACTCTCTGCCTCTCATGGTAAAGTGGGCCATGATATGTTGTTTTTGAACTTTAAAAGTTGAAAGATTCTAAACCCCAAGGAATGATTCTCCTGGCAAAATATTGGTGATGTTGATGGGCTAATAAAGAGAATAGTTCCATGACACATAAACTCTGCCTAGATGTAATGCATGTCCTTGACCAAGGAATTCATTCTAAGGTCTAACAACAAGAGAGATATTCTAAAATATTTTTAGTGTTAATGGTTTAAAAAAAACACTATATGTTTGCTTGCTAAGGAATTCAGTGTATACTTGGTAGTGTAGTTTAGAGAAGGCAGGATACAAAATACAGGGAGCCCTGCAGTCTAGGCTCAGTCCTGCTACAAACTGTGATGGACTATGACCATCAGGACCCTGTTTTATAAATGGGGTAGGTGATAGATGTCTTTGTTCTACGTGATAATAATGGGGAATATAGACAGAAGTAGTGTGTGTTCTTTTCATCAGATTTACATACCTCTTCTTTCTTCAGTACAAGTACAAGGAAGGCTACCGCAAGCAGCTGGGCCACCACATTGGGGCTCGGAACATCAAAGATGACCCCAAAATGATGTGGTCCATACATGTGGCCAAGATCCAGAGTGACAGGGAGTACAAGAAGGACTTTGAGAAGTGGAAGACCAAGTACAGCAGCCCGGTGGACATGCTGGGGGTGGTGCTGGCCAAGAAGTGCCAGATCCTTGTAAGCGACATAGACTACAAGCATCCTCTACACGAATGGACATGTCTGCCTGATCAGAATGATGTCATTCAGGCACGGAAGGCCTATGACCTGCAAAGTGATGTGAGTGGGTCTAATATTCTTCAGCTGTGTGTTCAAACAGTTTAGTGGGGAAATCTTAAATTCTCAGTGTCATGCAATCTTTGGGAAGTCTGATAAAAACCCATGAGCCTCTTTGCAAGACAGTGTTATGAAATATACAAAGTAAGCATTGGGCTCAAAGGAAACCAATCATATTGAGAATGTTTATGAAAATATTAAACCAAATCTGAGATTTGATAATATGCATATTTATTAACACATTAAATAGTTACAGCCATACATACAATATCTAGTTCTGGGTATAATACCTAATTCCCAAGACATGTGAAGGGCATAAATTTTTTAAGAAGTCTGTAACATCTGCAGTAATATAACAGTATCCTTAACACCTATTGCTAACTAACACACATGTAGTATTAATAGTACTGTAATCTGTTACTCATACTTTTACTTGCTTGAATGCTAGGTTTCAGTTAAATGTTAATAAAAATATGGATGTTAGATTTAGTTATGTCCAGGTTCACTGATGACAGACTAAGAATTCCTAATTTAAAGCAAACCAATTTTCCAGTTAGATTGATTGCATCATCCTTTTACTGACTCACTTTTCTTATATGAAGCATCAGTAATAACAATTGTGAATGAATGCTTAGGAATGAGTCATGCACAGTTTAACTAATTTCTAGGAAACTGAAATGTTACAGTGACCTAAAACACACAAGGGACACTTCCTTATTGGTTTAGTAGCTTCTTGTTTTGATTGGGCTCTGACTAAATAGTTGCTTTTGGAAGAATTGTAAAAGTAATGGTATTGTAAAAATACAGGGGGAAAATGGTCTTCAAAAAAACCATCAAAAGAAAATGTTGCCCTTACTTATAAGAAGAGTTCTCTTGTAGCTGATTATTTAAAGTCAATGAAAAAAATGAATACCAAGACAAGTAAAAAAGACTTAGAATAAATGCAAGAAAAAGTATGATTTAGAAGCATATATATATATATATATATATATATATATATATATATATATAAAATCATGTGAAAATACTACTTCTATTTGCACAAGAAAGCGTATTTATTCACAAGTGGTTGGTCGGTAGTATTCACCACATAACTGTGTCTGCCATGTAACCATCTGTGAAGGCTGCTACGGGACAGGATAGGCCCACTGTGTTCCAAGAGGATGATTCCCACATGAAGAGGTGTGAGTACCACATTAGACAGCAAGCACCTTTCTTCCAGAAGTCAGGCAGTAGTGTCCCTAATGCTGTTATGTTCCACTGAAATCAAATGTTGAAGACATTTTATGGGTCCTAGAAAAACAGCAAACATCAGCCAACTTCAGGGACAAGGTATTTGATAAGCTGTTTTAAACAAAGATGGATCTTCCTAACATTGTACACAAATACAATTCAGTAGTTATTTGTATGTGTTCAAAGTCAAATGCCAGGATGACTTGGTAATCCTGATTGCTTAACACTTCTGTCTTTAGGCTGTTTACAAGGCTGATCTTGAGTGGCTGAGAGGCATTGGATGGGTTCCCATTGGCTCTGTCGAGGTTGAGAAGGTGAAGAGAGCGGGCGAAATCCTGAGTGACAGGAAGTATCGCCAGCCTGCAGACCAGCTCAAGTTCACTTGTATCACAGACACCCCAGAAATTGTCCTGGCAAAGAATAATGCCATCACAATGAGCAAGGTGAGTCCTAAGTGGGTTTCTGCCACCAGAGTCAGACCTCCCATGGGCTTGGCCTGCGAGGTGGGAAAAGGCCAGATGAGCCAGGGAGCAACCATTGGGAAGGTGCCCCTTTCTGCAGCCTCCCGCAGAATGACTGCAGGGATTCTAGCTAGCCTCCTCCGCGTTTCTCCAACTGTGCCCTCTAATCCTGTGTGCATGTGAAAGCTGAGTGTGGGGTGATCTCCCTACACCACTGCACGAGCCCTGCTCAGCTGTGACCTGCCTCTGCGTGGAACACTGGCCCAAGTGGAGCAGACAGAGGTCCCTGGTTTTCTTGGTCCGTGTTTTATACAACAGCATAGTTGCCTCTTTGATTCTGCCGACTTAGGCTATGAAAATCCACTTTTGAAACTGAGCCAGAATCATCGCTTGCACTATTATCGCACGAGATAGAAGACTGTTTTCTGCAGAGTCCCATCTATCTGCTCATCCTTTACCAAATCAGTAGACCCTGATAGGTGCATTCACATTTTAGGTTGAGTGGAACTTACATAAGTTCTCCTAACCCTGCCTGGATGTCTTTCAGTCATTCTGATAGTGAGAGTGAGCTCTCAGAAGAAATTAGAAATTGCCTCTCAGAGACAGTTTGCAGAATGAAACTCTAGAGTTTGCAGAATGAAACTCCAGAAACTTGTTTACACTGCACCATACCCATCAAGAACACTACAAAGAAAAACACACACAGAGAGAAATAGAGACAGAGAGAATCTACTATGACTCAAGGCATTTTACATATTATAATCCTTTAAATAACCAACTATTTAAAGACACTGTGAACCACCTTTAAACAGGAGTGTGAAGTGTACACACCCTTCCCAGGAGCTCTCTTCTTACAGGAAGTTGGGTTGAGCTTCCTCCAGAGGCTGACTTCTCTATGTACCACCTCTGCTATATCATGCCTGTGTAACCAATCCAGAAGTTCTAAGAGGAAGCTCATGGTTCACTGGGTGAAAAGGATTCACAATTAGGCCGTCATATTGGTTCATGAGAGCTCTCAGGCCACACTCTAGTTGTTTCAATGTCACCATGGTTTCCTGTTTACTACCTTAAAAAGGCTCTATTTGTAGTAAAATACACTGTAGTTGATAATAACTAACATGACTGGGTTCAGCAGAAGGTTTGATCTCTCCTTCTCCACAGCATCTATACACAGAAGCTTGGGATGCCGACAAAGCCTCCATCCATGTCATGCCAGACACTCCTGAAATCCTACTGGCCAAGAGCAATTCTGCCAATATCAGCCAGGTAAGAGAGGCCCTCGGGTGGCGTTTAAGTTTCCATAGAAGCCATTAAAATGTCTTTCCACCTGAACAATGTCTTCCCTGGGTGTGGCCTGTTGGGATTCTAAAACAGTTTCGTTTTCTGTTGTGTTGTACTTCCTACCTAGAAACTGTACACCAAAGGATGGGATGAATCAAAGATGAAGGACTATGACCTGAGAGAGGACGCCATTTCCATCAAAAGTGCCAAAGCCTCCAGGGACATTGCCAGTGACGTGAGTTCCTTCCCTTCAGACCCTGCACTTTCTATAGTGCCGAGCATGCTGGTTATTGAACCACTTGGCAATTACTTCTGCATGCATTTCCCCAGATCTCTCCTCCTCATTTTGTAGAGAATACATTTGGGAATTAAAGTTGCTTCAAGGAAAATTCTCAAGAATGAAGATATACCAATCATTACATTCTTTTAAATTTAATTTATTCTATATTATGTGTGTGTTTGTCTGCGTGTATGTGTGTGTGCCATGTGAATGGCTCAAGGAAGCCAGAAGAGGGCATCTGATCCCCTAGAACTACACAGGTTGTGAGCTGGGAATAGCACCTTGTCCTCTGAAGGAGCAGTCAGTACTCCTAACCACTGAGCCAACTCTCCAGCCCAGTTATTTTCATGATCGTAGAAAAGCATAAAAATTATACTAGAATATTAGAAAGTTGAGGTTTGAAATTCTTGTGCATGTCATGTGATCTTAACCTGGCTTTCTCAACTGGTTTCTGACATTTTAGTACAAATACAAGGAAGCCTATGAGAAACAGAAAGGCCACCACATTGGAGCCCAGAGCGTTGAAGATGATCCCAGGATCATGTGTGCCATGCACGCAGGGAAGATTCACAGTGACAGGGAGTACAAGAAGGAATTCCAGAAATGGAAGACCAAGTTTAGCAGCCCAGTGGACATGCTGGGCTTGGTGCTGGCCAAGAAGTGCCAGACTCTGGTCAGCGATGTGGACTACCGCAACTTCCTGCACAACTGGACTTGCCTGCCTGATCAGAATGACATCATTCAAGCCAAGAAGGCCTATGAACTGCAGAGTGACGTATGTAACATGAGCTCAGGGAGAGGGGGAATAAGGAGGCAGGAATATTTATTAGTTGTTCCTTGGGGCCTCTGTGGGCTGCGAGTAACCCAGGCCAGGGAGAGTATCATTCACACTGTTTAATAGAAAAACCATGGCAAGCAAAGTACAGAGATGAACCGCTCTACTGAGGTCGAATCTTTTATTTCCAAACTATTTTTTCATGCCATTTGTAATTTCTGGCAAGTCAAACAGATACGGTAAATCTGAACATTTTAAAATGGTTATCACCAGTTCCAAGACACTGAGCAGCATGTGAGTCATTTTTCACAGGATTAAAATGGAATGAGGTTCAACCAGAGTTCCCTTTACATTTTCCCCAGTTATGTAACTGTTAATGTTTCAAACATTATATTGTAGAATTCATAAATACTATTATATTAATGGATAGTAGAAAGAGCTATGCTTTCACAAATTACTTTTGTCATCAGTATTAAAAACCCTGGACCCTGTAAGAACATAGTTCTTCCTTGTGTGGTACCAACATCCCCCATGCTTCTCTGCCCCTCTCCTCAAACCCTTGGGTTTTCAGCCAGTAGAGGGCATATCTAACATCAGAACACTGTGGTCTGACATCTTGGCAGAGTGTGTACAAAGCGGATCTGGAGTGGCTGCGTGGCATTGGCTGGATGCCAGAAGGCTCCGTAGAAATGACCAGAGTGAAGGGCGCTCAAGACCTTGTGAATGAAAGGCTGTACAGGACACGGCCGGAAGCCTTGAAGTTCACCTCCATTGTTGACACTCCAGAAGTTGTCCTGGCAAAAGCCAACTCTTTGCAAATGAGTGAGGTAAGAACCATCCAACTACTAAGCTTTTGTGTTTCTGGATTCAGTGCTCAGAAAAAGACAAGAAGAGCTGAGGGAACAGACTGTTTGCTTCAAAGAACTCCAATGAGGGGGCAGGTCTGAGGGTCTCTTAACTAGTTTAACTCAGTCATGTTGGAAGTAGAACTCTTATAGGGGAAAGGTGGCTTTCCCTTCCCACGGGGACTTTGAAGCACTAATGTGGAAGATGTCACTCTATAGCAATTCAAGGACATAAATATTGAACTCTTATTAGTACCAAGGCATGGGACATAATGCTATGTAACAGCGTAGCATTGAATTAAGATTCTGCAGAGAAACAGATCCAGTGTGATCTTTCTATAAATGTATATGTAGAAAGAGATCACAATCTTAAGAAATTGGCTCATGCGATTACACAGGTTGGCAGTTCCAGAATCAGCAAGATAGATTAGAAGGTTGGAGACCTGGGGAAGAGTGACAGCTCAATGTTATGGGTGGTCTGCTTACAGAAGTCCTTCTGAATGGGGGAGGTGAGGGTAGCATAGCCTTCAACTGGTGGGTGAGGGCCGTCCACACAGTGGAGAGCACATTGTGTCATTTGAAGTCTACTGAATAATGTCAGGCAATATGTCTGCATACCACTGTCTGCTCACTAAAGCATCAAATCAGCCATTACAAGCACATAGAGAAACATTTGCTTTTAGATTAAAATTGTTGCTGAGGCTTAATGTTTCAGCTGTCCATTCTCTGCTGCTGAGTTAAAGTTATGTTTCCTTTTGTCCACAGAGACTGTATCAGGAAGCCTGGAATAAAGATAAAACCAACATCAGCATTCCCTTGGACACTCCAGCCATGCTGCAGGCCCAGATCAATGCTTTGCAGATTAGCAACGTAAGAGGGATAAGCATGGAGTGCAAAAGCCTCTGTCTTCTAGCTAATGAGTAATGCCCAGGATATTGGTGCTGGATTTTTTTTCTTTAGTATCCATGGATGGAAGTTCTGTCTTTTAAGAGGTTATCATAGCCAGGTTATCATATCACACCTTTAATCCCAGCACTTGGGAGGCAGAGTCAGGCAGATCTCTGAGTTCGAGCCCAGCCTGGTCTACAGAGTAACTTCCAGGACAGCCAAAGCTACAAGAAACCCTGTCTTGAAAAACAAACAAAACAAAACAAAACAAAACAAAAACATTGCGTAGATGCATGGCTGATTGTCTAGACTGTAGGTGTTCTGTCCTCAGCCTTGAAACCATCTCCCCATAGCCAATGACTGTGGCTTAATTCCTTATGTGTTCCTGGAAACAATTAAACCTTGGCCAAGCGCCTCCATGCTCAACAGTGTCAACTGTCATCATAGGTCTTCAGATGAGACCTTCTTGTTTGACATTCCAAAGTCAAGTGATAGGCAAAGAAAAAACTGTAATTAGATTCAAAGAGCATGAGATAATGTCATATTCCTTCAACAGAAAACTCTGAGTTAAAGGGCAAAATTAAAGGTAAAGCTTAGCAGGTCTTCCTGGACCTTAATGAAGCATCCCTGGTTTCACCATTCAATCTGAAGTCTCTATGTACTGGGGAAGGGGGACATTTTCAAATGCACACCAAGTTGTAATGAAAATAAATGTTCAGTCCTTGGTACCGCTAGATGCTTAGCTTTAAGTTTTACATCAGAGGTATTCTCTGCTACAGAGCAAGCATCCAACAGCAAAGCAACTCAGCCATGCATGTTTTTCCTACACTGCCTTTACATTATGGATTATGATGTCTGTTATGCTTACTACGAGTCTGTTTTCATTTTCTAAACAAACCTGTGCTCTGGCTCACCAGAAACTCTACCAAAAGGACTGGGATGAAGCCAAGCAAAAAGGCTATGACCTAAGAGCAGATGCCATTGAAATCAAGCATGCCAAAGCCTCCAGAGAAATTGCCAGTGAGGTAAGTTCCTTCTGTCTGCTTTGGGGTTTTCTCCTCCATAAACAAATAGACTGTCTCAATAATCCCGTTTTTTTTTTTTTTAATCCATGCAAACAGTTGCATTCTGTCCTGTACATTGTTTATTGGTAACGGCAACATGAAGATGCTTTTAAATTTGGGGGCAAAAATTCAGGAACTAATACCGTGTCATTTTATCTCCAAATATTTCTGGCATTCTCCACAGTATGAATGATGATCATTCTGTACAACACTTAAGACTGAAATCATATTTTATATAAAATATTTTGTGCTAAAGGCTTATGTATAATATTTTAGTACCATTTTCAAGTTCACTTCCTGCTAATTTGAAGTTCACTAGCAGTAACATGATTATCCTCCAAGCTGTCCCCTTCTCCCAGCTCCAAACCTTAAACACGGCTTCCTTTCTCTGGCTCCTCGCTTCACCTTATCTGTACACATAGCTGCTTTCTCCTCCCCAGGCCTCCTGTTCACCTCTTAGCCACCAGTACCTACACCTTAATCCCAATTCTCTTCATTTGATCCAAATATTTCCAGGTTGTCCAAACACAAGAAAGAAAAGGGCACCATCTCCCCCCTCTACCAGAGATTATCAGACAGAAGCTCTTGTCCATGGGTCTATTGTCATTTCCTGTTTAAAACCAGTGATCTTGCTTTATGAAGAATGTATATTTTTTCCAGTCTCTAAAACCATGCCTACGACTCTTGCCTACCTGAGGTCCCTGCAGCGCCCTGAGGTCTGTCTGACTGAGCCCTTCACCTACCCAGCACCCTTATTACACACACTGTGCCATCTTCTTCTGAATTATAGGATAGGGTAGGACCTACCTCACCGCAACACTGTGAGAATTTACTGTGATTGTAACTGCCACTGTTCAGCTATTTTTAAAAAACTTGTCAGTTTGGTATGGATGAACCTCACAAATCTGAAGCTCTTGTAGTAGGTCTAAGTAGTGATTGCTCAGAAATTTTAGCTTTTTACATTATTCTAATTCACCATATTATTTTCTTCCTGTTTTATCCATCTGCCTAAACTAGTCCTGATTTCTTTAGACTGAAATATATAATGAATTCCAGTGTTGAGCCAATTTGCATTAAGATTAAGATTCTGAAATAACTTAAAAGAAATGTCTTTTTCTCTGTTTTTTTTTTTCCATGATCTTAGTACAAATACAAAGAAGGTTACAGAAAGCAGCTAGGCCACCATGTGGGTTTCCGCAGCCTGCAAGATGACCCCAAGTTGGTATGGTCTATACATGCTGCCAAGATCCAGAGTGACAGAGAATACAAGAAAGCCTATGAGAAGTCTAAAGGGATTTACAACACACCCTTGGACATGATGTCAATTGTTCAAGCCAAGAAATGCCAAGTCCTGGTCAGCGACATTGATTATCGCAATTACCTACACCAGTGGACGTGCCTGCCTGATCAGAATGACGTGATTCAGGCTAAGAAAGCCTACGAGCTGCAGAGCGATGTGCGTATGTCACAGCCTCCGGGGAGACGGAGTGTGTGCGTTTAAGTGTAGTGTATGGTCCAGAGGCGTCATTTAGACAGCACTCGTCTAAGACCTAAGGCCTTCTGGACAGCCCAGGGTAACAACAGAAGCTGTCCTGACATTTTCTATCTTGTGAAGGATTCTTGTAGCAGGATCCTATTCACCAAGATAAAAAAAAATTATTCTTATTCTGTGTAATTAAGTAGGAAAATTCTGGTCCCGCTGTTCAGACCTTTGCATGACCAGATGTCTAAATTTCAGAAACAGGTAGAAGCGTAAGGAGACATTGGTTTAACTTAATTGACACATGCAGAAAATAATATAGAGGTATTTCCTAAAGGGCTCCTTCCCTAATATTCCCACAGCTTTTATCCCCAGTGGTTCATGGGAGACAGACTTGAAGTAGTGAGCACAAAAACTCACCCCAATATAAAAACAAAGCTATGTGCCATTGCCATCTATTGCTCCACCCACTGCTGTCAGTCACCCCGCCAAGTGCCACCTGTGAGCTATGCTCCAGTTCCCACAGGAGACCGCGAACCTCTCCTAGAGATGAGTGCCAGAGATAGAACATGCATGCAAAGATTCAAGTTGAATCTCAATGCCGTTTGGCTGATGTAAGTAGGGGTTATGTGTGGTCTTCTAGTATCAAATGCTACTGGCTAACTTGAGTCTTCCTGCTGTGTGTTTCTCTCCTCCACACAGAATGTGTACAAGTCAGACCTGGAATGGATGAAGGGCATCGGATGGTTGACAGAGGGTTCTGTGGAAGTGATGAGAGTGAAGAATGCTCAGAATCTTTTGAATGAAAGGTTGTATCGTATAAGGCCCGAGGCCTACAAATTCACCAGCATTGTCGACACTCCGGAAGTGGTCCTGGCGAAGACCAATGCCCTGCAGATCAGTCAGGTAAGCTGGTGTGGTTATGTTTCCAGGATAAATCTCAGTCAAGGGGAATTCAGACTGTGAACTTCAGATTGCCAATATCACAGGAAGTAAGATCTGGGGCACAGCTGAGTCCAGATCTTCAGAGTCAGTTAGCTGTCCCTGTATTTGTTACATCTTGGGTCAAAACAACTGGGTCCAAACTCTGACACACATTTTAATTGCATTTGAAGTTGCAAACTAAAATACTACTTAATACTATAACCACAGAATGGTCACTTATTTACGGCTGTTCAATGATGACATTGGCTGAGAAGTCCAGGGGCAGTCTCATCTTTACACGTCATGATGGTTATTTTGACTAAGAAAGCCTAGTCCTAATTAGCATTGTTTCTTATCAGAAATTGCCTGTAATATAGACTTAAGGGTCACATAATTACATGTAGAATTGGACAAGAATGTTTACTGTCATATTTAAACTTAGATTGTATTACGCATGCATTATTCATGTTGTTCATGAAGTTGTTTGGTATTTGTAAATAAACACACACACACACACACACACACACACACACACACACACACACACATTCATGTGGTAAATGACTTTCTAACCTGCCATACTGTTTCTCTTCACATTTACCAGCCATTATATCGCGATGCCTGGGACAAAGAGAAGGCGAACGTGAATGTGCCGGCTGACACACCAGTGATGTTGCAGTCCAAACTCAATGCCATCCAGATTAGCAATGTAAGATGCTTGCAGGAGTTGCTTCACAGAGCGCTCTCTATCTGCCACAGCTTTCCTTAGTGTATTCAACAAAAGTTGTGCAAAAAGCACAGCCCTACTATTTCTAGTCTTTAAGACACTAGGAATTTGTATGTCTCCCTCTGCTTTTTATAGTGTAGAGATACATTTTTGTTGTAAAGGAAAAGGCAATGTTTTCTCAAAAAGAAAGCAAAGTATAGTGTAAACATTTGTAGCGTAATGCTTGGTTTTCCCTTTTAAGTAAACCATCATTATCTTTTCCTTTAAAAGCCAACCAATGTTTAGTTGTGTGATTTTTTTTTAATATGTCTGTCTCTAAAATTTCTGTCACAATATATATATATATATATTGGAGATCCCTTTACTACAAACCATTGAAAATGTGCTGAAAGTCAAATTCAGTGTGAAACTGGCCTGTCCTATAAATCTTGAGATGACTTATGTTCAGCAGAATTGTTAGCAGCAGTTCATTTCTTTACCATCAGTACACACGTAGTATTTTATTGTCACTGTCAAATGCCATGTACTGCTAACAGCGGTTCTTGCTCAGAATGCCGACTCAGCAGCTCCCTCTTCAGACTTACTGTGGCATTGCAATCCCCGTTTGCAGAAACACTATCAGAAGGCTTGGGAAGATGTCAAGATGACGGGTTATGACATCCGTGCAGATGCCATTGGGATCCAGCATGCCAAGGCTTCTCGGGATATTGCCAGTGATGTAAGAGCTCTTCCTTGTCCAGGTTCAACACACACTGACTCCTAGACACATGGGGAATTTGACTTAATTCCTCAGGGATTCTATTAGAGTAGAATGCCAGTAATTTTGCCTAGTGTGTTATTTTAAAATTCCAAATTCCAGAACAACTTGTATGGTGATTTAAGAAGATTTTTTGCCTGCTCTTAGTTCTATAATTCCTATATTTATGTACAAAATTTCTCCCCCCCCCCATATCTTTTCAACATCAGTTGATTCACAAGAACACAGTTTTGTTGGGTTAATGAACATAGAAAATGTTGTTATTACCACAAAGAGTGACACATATACTATTTGTGGTTCCTGAGATAATTGTAGGCAGTACAGAGACAAGTATTTTTTATTATAAAATTTTAATTTTAATTAAAAATGTAAATTTAATTTTAAAAGTAATTTTAATTTAAAATGAACTGAAATTCATTTTTAATGTAACAGAGATGCTGATTCTCCTGTATTTATATGTTATACATTTAAAAATTAGTTTTAAAATAAGTTTACAATTTAAAAATAACTCTAAGCAATTAATTTCATGTAACATAATAGAGAAGAGCTTAGGTTTGTGGCCATTTATGATAAAACATCCGCAGGTAACAAACAGTGACTGTAGTCTGGGAGACACTGACGAGGCTTGAAGGGAGAGATGTCCAGGCGACAGTTCTTATCTTCAGAGTGCCCACAGACATATACTTTTAGAAAGAAAATTGATGTAGCAGAAGGTGCAAAAAAAATTATAGCATGAAGTTAGAGAAAAATAGTGTCCAAAATAAAACTGACCCAAAGGAGGTGGGAATTGTTGTCAGTGAAAAAATGTTGTCTTCATGAAAAGCGAGCTTGAAAAAAACTTACCTTTCTTCTTGTGCCCACCTTTCCCAGTATCTGTACAAGACTGCTTATGAGAAGCAGAAAGGCCACTACATCGGATGTCCCAGTGCCAAGGAAGACCCGAAATTGGTTTGGGCAGCAAACGTGTTGAAGATGCAAAATGACAGGCTGTACAAAAAAGCCTACAATGACCACAAGGCCAAGATCTCCATCCCGGTGGACATGGTGTCCATCAACGCTGCCAAGGAGGGCCAGGCATTAGCAAGCAATGTGGATTATCGGCAGTACCTGCATCAGTGGTCTTGCTTCCCTGACCAGAACGATGTGATCCAGGCCAGGAAGGCCTATGACCTGCAGAGTGATGTAAGTTTTCCTGGGAAGAAAGCCTTCCACAGCTCGGCATGCTAACTCCCGACAGTGCTCTAGAAAGCCTGACTAACTCCCCCCATGTAAGCACACCCCTTTACTCTTTTGACAGATATTTTGATCGACTCTGTTATGGCTATATTTGTTCAGGAGGTTCTAATTTTCATTGGTAAGGTGCTAACAGAATTTTTCTAAAGATTTACTAGCTTATTTAACATTTATGGCTTGTTCAGTGTAAGAATATCCATGGTCCTTCAGCTGTATATTGAAGAACAATAGAGATGTCTTCCTTGGGATTAATTTCAAAGATTAGAGACATGCTCTAAATGCATCTATTTCCCTGAATAAAATGTTCTTGGCATCAGGGTGTTTATCTTAGCCAAGACATTTTTAAAATTTATTCATACTTTATGGCTTCCATGTGGGTGCTGGAATGGAACTTGTGTCCTCTAGAAGATCAGCCAGTGCTCTTAACCACTGCCCCCTCTTTCCAGTCCAAGGTTATATATTATTGGTGTAGAATGGATGCCTTCTTTTAATTTTCTGGACTTGGTTTCCTTTTTTGTTTTGTTTTGTTGTTTTTTTGAGACAGGGTTTCTCTGTGTAATTTTGATGCCTGTCCTGGAATTCACTCTGTAGCCCAGGTTGGCCTCGAACTTCCAGAGATTTGCCTGCCTCTGCCTTCCTAGTGCTGGGATTAGAGGCGTGTACCACCACTGCCCAGCTGGTTTCCTTATTCTTCAAGAGATGCTTATTAAATATTGAATGACTTGTTAAAGGTAGTATGCCTATAAAATGACTTAAGTTGCCTAGTGGCAGATGCAGGCTAGTGTTAGAATAAACTGCATTAGTATATTGAGGCATGCATTTAAATCACATTATTTAAAAATGAGACACAGAAATGTGAATTTTGAAGCTGACTTATTTTAAGATTTTTCTTTTGAAATTTTTCTAGTGTTTTCATTCTCTTATTCCCATTTTAGCTTGACATTTGTGTTCCATAACTAGTTATTAAAATATCATTTCTAAGCAATGGCTCTTTATATTAATTGCTGGTGTTTTAACAATAGAACAATTTTATCTGCTTATCTTTTATATGTGGTATGATAATCAAGAATATGCCAGATCCCAGTTGGAAGAGAGGGACTATCTTAGATAAAGAAAACTCAATTAATGCCAAAATTGTGCGGTTGGTTTTTGAATTCTTAATTATCCCTCTCAAAATACTTATTAAATATGCCATGTGCCATGCATTGTAGTAGCACAAAAGGTAATGAAGAAAAAGCAAGACGTGGCCCTTGGCTTGAGGGAGTCCACAGTGGTGCGGAAAGACTGCTAACGGGGGAGTGCCCGTGGCAAGGGAATGCTGAGGAAGCGTCCCCTGTGGCACTGCGAAGGAGAAGTGGGACATTGCTTGGAAGAAATGCTGATTTAGCAGGCTTATGAAGGTGACGGGGGCACACAGAGACTCGGGGACAGCCAGTGTAGTCAGGCCACAGAGAGAATGATTGGGAGGAGGTTGGAAGAGAAGGTAGCGACTAGTACCAATCCAGAGTCCATGCTGAAGTCTTTGGTCTTCGTCTTGAGACCTATAGGAGCTAGCTATATGAGGGGGATTCAGTGGCTCCGACTTTGAACTGAGAACTCAGAAAAGGTCATTCTGGTCAAGTAGAGAGCTGTTCTTATTGCTTTGAAACTCCACATTGGCTAGAGGGATGATTAGCTAAGTATCGGTCATAAGTCATCCACGTATATGCCCGAGTGGAGGGCTGCTTCCACACGTACACATAGTGCAGACCCCTGACACAGAAACACTGAAATGGAACACTTCTGTGTACGGGGACTATGACAGGCTAGTGCTCCTTTACACCATTGCTTGTGAAAAAGGAAATACAACATAAAGAAAATGGCTCCCTTATTTTATTGTCTCCATCAGAAAGAGACAGTGCTGTATCTACTTAACTGTGTCTTCTCCCCCAGGCCATCTACAAAGCTGACTTGGAATGGCTGCGTGGCATTGGCTGGATGCCAGAAGGGTCTCCTGAAGTGCTGAGAGTCAAAAATGCCCAGGAGATCCTGTGTGACAGTATCTACCGGACCCCCGTGGTGAAACTGAAGTACACAAGCATTGTGGATACACCTGAAGTTGTCCTTGCCAAGTCCAATGCTGAAAATATTAGTATTGTGAGTCACTGTTGTTTTTCTATGCATTGAAATTAAATTCAAGCTACAAATGATGATCAACAAAAAATATGAAATAATAAGTTACCTTGGCCATCTGTTTTTAGGGAAAATATTGATAAATGTAAGCAGCATTAATAGCATTGTTTTGGTTTGGGCTATTTTTAAGACCTAAAATATTAATTAAGAGTACTAATATAATTTTCTTACCAAATTTGAGTAACCTATATGTAAAGGTTATAAAAAAATCTTTATCTTAATATGAAAAGATTCTGGATCAGAACCAAAAAAATAGTTACAAGTTGTTCACTGAAACTAGCAAAAAAAAAAAAAAAACTGTCAAACGATATCTGTTTATCTATCTATCTATCTATCTATCTATCTATCTATCTATCTATCTATTTTTGTTCCTTCCATAGCCAAAATACAGAGAAGTTTGGGACAAAGATAAAACTTCCATCCATATAATGCCAGACACACCTGAAATTAACCTCGCTCGAGCAAACGCTCTTAATGTGAGCAATGTAAGTATCACACTCAGTCACCCAGCTGGTCCATCTCCAGGACCAGGGAAGTGCCCATGTAGACAAGGGGGGAGAGAACCCCTCGCTGCGAGCACTTGGCCAGCAGTGAGGAGCAGAGCAGATCCCTGGCCCCGAGGCCTAGGAACCAAGCCAGTTAGTTACTAGTGAGCCAGTAGCCACGGGACAAAAGGGAGAGAGAATAAATTACTGTTATTTCTGAGTCTTTCTACCACAATCAATACAGAATGTAGCCATTAAAATATACGTGATACATATATGTCTCAGGCACTTACTAGCCTGGCGCCACCGTTTTTGACATGTAACATTCTCTAGCAATGCAGAGGTGCACATGATGACTCTGAATCGTCCTTTGCTATAATCTTTTCTGATAGTTCCGTCCATCTGACTTTAAAATAGAAAATGAAGACCTTGGAGGGGTGACAAATTACTACTTTATTTCACTTGTTTCTAACAACAAGAAGATAGTTTTCACATTGAACAATATGCACTATCAGTCCTAGACGAGTGAAAAGGCTATCCTGGAAAGAAAAACTCAAACACGTAAAACGTCTGTAATGGTTAAACTAGCAAAATTGAGCTGAAGAGACTTGATAACAGTCTATTAGCATCTACCTTGTCCCAATGCTGTCTATGTGCTGGCACTAAGAAAGGGACATTGAAACAGGCCCTGGACAACCCAGTGGAGGCTGTGATTTGAGTGAACAAGAAAGAAGCACCTTTGACTCCAGGTTTTTGACTCTAGAACAATGATGTAGATAAAAAATTATTTTTACCTCTTGTACCTTTTCTCCTCTTCAGAAACTCTACCGTGAGGGCTGGGATGAAGTCAAGATGAGCTGTGATGTCCGGCTGGATGCCATCCCTATCCAGGCTGCCAAGGCCTCCAGGGAGATTGCTAGTGATGTAAGTGGGCCTTTTGTGCCTTCAGGGTTTTTTTTTTCCAGCAGATTCTCTGTGTGCCTCAGAGGCCCCACTGTGACCCATCTGCCCTGCTCTTTTCTCTCCAGTACAAGTACAAGCTTGACCACGAGAAGCAGAAGGGACACTACGTGGGCACCCTCACAGCCAGGGATGACAACAAGATCCGGTGGGCCCTCATAGCTGGCAAGATCCAGAACGAACGGGAGTACAGGCTTCAGTGGGCCAAGTGGAAGACCAAGTTCCAAAGCCCTGTGGACATGCTTTCCATCCTGCATTCTAAAAAATGCCAGACGCTGGTCAGCGACATTGATTATCGCAATTATCTACATGAGTGGACGTGCATGCCTGACCAGAACGATGTCATCCAGGCCAAGAAAGCCTATGAGCTGCAGAGCGATGTGAGTGGGCTGCCTCCTGCATCATTTCCCTATGACGCCCAGAAAGTTCATGACATTACACGCCTTTGTCGCAATTAACATATCTTTACGTGGCCAAGAGTTTGATATTAGGCCTTTCAGTATGTATCAGAATCAGCAATGCCAGGAAGACTCCCAACTTCATGTGAATAAATAAATTGCGGTGTAAATGAGTGTAGGTCTTGATGGAAGGTCACAAAAAAAAAAAAAACCGACTTTGGGAAATCAGGTATGTGGTAGCACACATCTGTAATCCCACCAGTTGGGTGTCAGAGGCAAGAAGATTGCTGCGAATTCAAGGCCAGCATGGCCTAAATAGAGAGATCCAGGCCAGTACAATGGCTACATAGTTAGATCCTGCGGAGGGGAGGAAGAAAAGGACAATGAATTACTATGGAAAATTATTGTCTGTAGCATTGATATATACATATTTTCAACTGACACAATTATTTAGAGATCTTGAATTAAGTTGTCAAAATTTCAAATCAGGAGACTTTTTGCAAGTCTAAGATTTCCTGTTTCTCTTGAAAATTCTGAACATGCAGCTCTATAAAGACACTGCCACTTGGCCACTGTAACCTGCAGCTGAATTGAGGTTAATTCATATTAAATAGAAAAAGAATATCCTCCAGCAGCAACTATCTGGCCTGGCTGCTTTTACTACATCCCCTGCCTGATTGCTTGAGGATATCTCCCCCTTGCTTTTACACTGTTCACATTGTGTTTCCTCATCAGACCAATGGGCTCCAAGAATTAGACTTATTAAATTACTTCTGGCCTTCTTTTCACAGGCTGTTTACAAGGCTGACTTGGAATGGTTACGTGGAATTGGGTGGATGCCAAATGATTCTGTCTCTGTCAATCATGCCAAACATGCTGCAGATATCTTCAGTGAGGTACTCCAAGACTTTGCCCAGCCATGCTACACATTTCCTTAGAAAATGAGCAAAAGACATGAGCCAAAATGCAATCACCTTAGGTCAGCATTTTAAGTGGTTTTGATTGCTGAGATTTAAGCCAGACATTTTCCAAAATGAACTACTGCTATCATGCTTTGGGACCACGTCCCTAACAGCATCCAACATATACACTGATACATGGGATAGCACAAATAGAAGTTTTCTTTTGTGAACAATTTCAATAAACTGGAAGAAGTTTGTCCAATTGGAAAAACGGAATATTATAAGTAATGATAAGACGTTGGGAGGTGAACAACCTGCTACTTTAAAATCTGTGAGGCCCTGAATTAAAACCCCCATATTAAAAATTGCAGGTAGTGTAATAAGACAAACTGGTTGTTTAAAAAACATAGTGCTAAATTTCCAAGAAAGTACCGTTCACTGACAGTGCTTTATTCCTCTAACAGAGAAGAATCCTTAATTTAGGGTCTCTCAGCTCACACATCCAGGGCCTATGGCTGACATGTCTCTCTTTTTCCCGTAGAAAAAATACCGCACAAAAATAGAAAGCCTCAACTTTACCCCCGTGGACGACAGAGTGGACTATGTGACAGCGAAACAAAGCACTGAGATCCGAGACGATGTAAGTGTGCAGGGGCTGTAAAATCAGACAGCCGTGTGAAGACTGTCGCCAGAACTTTCCTGCCTCCTGCCATCATTGAACTGAATTTCATTGCCAGAATTATTGATGCTAGCCATGCTCAGACAACAGAGAGATTTCTGAACACCAAGTAATTCTCCCCAATGCCTCTCACTTTTAGATTAAATATCGGAAAGATTGGAATGCCATCAAATCAAAGTATACGCTTACAGAAACCCCGCTGCTGCACACCGCCCAGGAGGCTGCCCGGATCCTGGACCAGGTATGGATTTTTTGCACATGCCTAGTGCTTGGAGATGGACAAACCATAATGGGTCTGTAGGAGAGTTACATACGTGACCTCATCTTCCTCCGATCGCTCTTTTAACCTTATTGTGGTTCTTTGTCTTTAGTACCTCTACAAGGAAGGCTGGGAGAAACAGAAGGCCACCGGTTACATACTGCCACCAGATGCTGTACCCTTTGTTCACGCCCATCATTCCAGTGATGTTCAGAGCGAGGTAATTACCCCAGTATGACTGTACCCTGCAGAAACTGGACCTTGCCTAGAAGGGAGGAGGGTTGTGAAATACAGATGCCATCTTGAGGATGCTCCATCTCAGCTTGCTAGACCTGGCTGTGCTTGCTGAGGGCTGAAATACTCCCTCCCTTTTGGGTCTTTTTACTTGGTTTGGGGGCTTGGTTTTGGTTTGTTTCTCTGTTTGTTTTGTTTTTCCTTGTATTTTCTGACCTCTATAAAGAGGCTCTACAGAGGCTCCCAAATAAATAAATTGCCACAATTAGAGAACAAGGATATGGGTTGTTTTTTTTTTTCTATTTAGAATGGCTATCTCAGTCAGGTGTTTACTGCACAAGTCTATATTACAGAACGTAAGAGGTGGAGGCAGGAGGATCAGGAGTTCAAGGCCAACTTCAACTATGTATGAAGGCCAGCCTCCACTTGGTGAGCTAAGAAACTGGCAGAAACAACAATAGCAAGACTACACTAGCTATTTCTTCACATCTATTTATTTCAGTGGTAGTTATTTTTATTTCAGTGGGTTTTGTTATCTCAGAACAGAAGTGTCCAACAAAAAGCGAGGGGCCGAAGCCGTTGCTGTGCTTTGGTCAACCCTGCATTATGCTGTGTGCTTGTCAAAGCTGATGGGTTCTGTATTCCACCTCTCCCCAGCTGAAATACAAAGCTGAACATGTGAAGCAGAAAGGACACTATGTTGGTGTTCCCACAATGAGAGACGATCCCAAGCTGGTTTGGTTTGAGCATGCAGGCCAGATTCAGAATGACAGGCTCTACAAGGAGGACTACCACAAGTCCAAGGCCAAAATCAATATACCTGCTGACATGGTGTCAGTTGTGGCCGCCAAGGAGGGGCAGAACCTTGTTAGTGATGTTGATTACCGTCATTACCTACGCCAGTGGACATGCCATCCTGACCAGAATGATGTTATTCAAGCAAGAATTGCCTATGACCTTCAGAGTGATGTAAGTGACTGTCATTTCCTGTTACCTAGACTATGCCACACACTGTGAGAATAATAGGCAGCATTCCATCTTTGACGCTTTAGACCATAAGCATTTAGTTTGTCTCTAGAAAGTAGTAATGCTGGAGACTGAGCTGAAATTTTAGAAATCATGATAATAGACAAAGACCAAGGAAAGCCTCCTTACTCCTCAAGAGACTTAAGTAGCTACTTATAAGGGAATCAAAGTTGAGAGAGAGAGAGAGAGAGAGAGAGAGAGAGAGAGAGAGAGAGAGAGAGAGAGAGAGAGAACTGTAAGCTGCATGAACCTGGTTTCCCTCAGGAAGATAATACAACACAGGCCACCTCACATTGAAGCCTGAGGTGAGCACTCTGCACACCCCCAGCCTTCTGTAGTGGAGGACCAGAACATGCTTTGAGTCCTATCTCAGATTCAGAAGAGTAACTCAACATAGTCTTTTCATCATTACCAGATGTGAAGAGAGACTGCCTCATTGGTTGCTACAAAGTGACAGATGCCCAACTTTAATCAACCATTCTTCTTCATTTTGTCTGAAGAGGACTGACAAATCTAAGAGCTAGGGTTGGAGCGAAGGTAGTGATGGAACAGATAGCCTTGTCCAGATTGGAGGAGATGCCTCCCCATTCCCTAGACTTTCATGAGCATTGACATGTACACTTCCCTTCATTTAGTCCAGGTAGTTAGTGTGAGATACCCTGTCTATCTGAAACTGCAGCCTCTTCGGTAAACCTTTCTTTAGGGCAACAACTTATTCTTAACTCCAGTAGCACTCCAGTGATCTCGCTCTCACAGCACTTCACCTGAAACTGATCCCTTTAAGGCACTGAACTCAGGGCCTTGTGCAGTCACAGGTTCAAGAAATATTACCAGCCAGGCCATGGCTGAATGGATGAGAAATAGCTGCTAAAGAGAAATCCGTCGTAATCTTCTGAAAGATTGTCTAGAATGCTCTGTGGTTATCCTGTGTCACTTACAGTCTCTTCCATCCCACCTCTCCCCTCAGAATGTCTACAAAGCTGATCTGGAATGGCTCCGAGGTATTGGCTGGATCCCTCTGGATTCTGTAGAACATGTGAGGGTTACAAAGAACCAGGAAATGGTGAATCAGGTATGAAGAGCCTGTTGGGTTTTTTACCTAATGCCTACTTTCCTTACCTGCCACATAGGGATGGGGTGCCCTGAGGGGACAGAGCTATCTTAATTTATCTCTATTCATTTCAGATAAAATATAAGAAAGATGCTCTTAACAACTATCCCAACTTTACAAGCGTGGTGGACCCTCCAGAGATTGTTTTAGCCAAGATTAACTCAGTCAATCAAAGTGATGTAAGTTCCTGTTGTACATGTTGAAGTGCTTGGACCGAGAAGCTAAGTGTTATCGGTTGCCTTACCTCTAGATAATTGATAATTAAAAATTGAGAGGGGGCTAAATTGTAAGATAATCTTTGGTATTGGTACATACTGCATCCACTTTTAGATATCTTGACCAGTTAGCTAAAAAGAACTGAAATTCAATCAATTGGTTAGTTTTTTCATATAAATGTAGGTTATTATGTCTTCAGGTATGTATTAGGAAATTTTAGATATATGTTTAGACTAACCAAAGGTTTCTTTTTCCTCTTTTTAGGTGAAATATAAAGAAACATTTAATAAAGCAAAGGGCAAGTACATATTCTCTCCAGACACACCACACATCTCCCACTCGAAAGACATGGGGAAACTCTATAGTACTGTGAGTCCTATTTTATGTAATAATTTGTTTCCTAATTATGATCTTGTCTTGTCAGTATTCATATTCTTGACTAGTTTTGTAAACTGATGAACTTCCTAATTTAATTCAACTAATTCAAAGAAGTAGGAGTGTGTGTGTGTGTGTGTGTGTGTGTGTGTGTGTGTGTGTGTGTGTGTGTGTGCCAATATAGAACAATGTTTGGTGAATCTTTCCTTATGTGCAAATTTCTCATCATTTTTTTCAAGAAGTATAAACATAGTCAACTGTTATAAGGGGCTTCCGTTTGTAGATTTAATCAAATAACTTCTCATTTCTAGGTTAGGCACTCTAATGACGGCAAATAAAGGTTTCATCCTGGCCTTGAACATAAATGTTCTACCTCAACTTTAGTGACTGTTCGGGTGCTATCTGAATATAGTTGAATGTAATTCTGTTAACACATAACATATCTTTGTTCCAGATACTATACAAGGGAGCATGGGAGGGAACCAAGGCCTATGGCTACACCCTGGATGAGCGGTACATTCCCATTGTCGGAGCCAAGCATGCCGACCTGGTGAACAGTGAGGTCAGTGGGACTGTTTCCTCTCCTAGAGCTAAAGTCTTTACCGGGGAACAAGAAGCTGGTTAGAAAACTCCAGCAATTCTCAATGTTGAACCCACTTTTTCAGCTGAAATACAAGGAAACCTATGAGAAGCAGAAGGGTCACTACCTGGCTGGAAAAGAAATCAGTGAGTTCCCCGGGGTGGTCCACTGCCTGGATTTCCAGCAGATGCGGAGTGCGGTAAGTCAGCGCTTGCTTCCCTGTGATGTGTACAGCTTCAGTGGGTCTGCCGTTTATAGCCTTCCTGTGACTCAGGATTAGCTGGGGGAGAGAGTGGGGGAGGATCATCTTTCAGATTTCTTCACCCTCGCCTGTGGACCTTGGCTGTGGACATTGCCCCCCACTTCTTTTCACCAAGCATTCAATAAGGGCTTTGAATTGGCAAAAGAGGAAAACAAATTTCCTATTGACATTGCATTTTAGAGGGACAGTAAGAACATTTTCAAAATTTTGAATATTATTTTAAACATTATTCTATGTGGACTGATCTACATTGGAAATAAGACTAAAGAATAATTGGTCTGGGTAATTTAAGTTTTAATCCCTTAAGAATTCTTGTCTTTAAAACCATCCTTAGCTGAACTACAGAAGAGATTACGAGGACACAAAAGCAAACGTGCATATCCCCAATGACATGATGAACCACGTGCTGGCGAAACGGTGCCAGTACATCCTCAGCGACCTGGAGTACCGGAACTATTTTCACCAGTGGACATCGCTTCCGGAGGAGCCCAACGTTATCCGCGCCCGCAATGCCCAGGAGATCTTAAGTGATGTATGATGCCCTTTCTGTGCTTTGACCTAGCTTACAGACTTCACCTGTCCCTGCTTAACCTTCTGTGGGGCAACTGTTCATAGACCCAGAGACGTTCAACACTAAGTGGCATTGGGGTAACCTCTCTTCATGTAAGAATCCCCTTTGAGCTGTAGGGCTCCTGTGTTGAATA
Organism: Peromyscus leucopus; assembly: GCF_004664715.2. Lineage (NCBI taxonomy): Eukaryota > Metazoa > Chordata > Mammalia > Rodentia > Cricetidae > Peromyscus > Peromyscus leucopus. Next base: position 29,861,180 of record NC_051066.1, on the reverse strand, counting down.
TTAAATCTGTTCAGCACTAGACTCGGACTTAGACACTGCTCCCCTCTGAGACATCTTTCCAGGAAGTAGCTTTCAGCTGGTTGAAGGTCAAGGAGGAGTAAGAAACCATCCAAGTGACCAATGGTAAATTCTGAATACCGGCCACATTTCATGTTTCTTCTTCATTGCAGAATGTATATAAAGATGACTTGAATTGGCTGAAAGGCATTGGCTGCTATGTTTGGGATACACCCCAGATCCTCCATGCCAAGAAGTCATATGACCTCCAGAGTCAGGTAAGCCAGTCTCCCTAGAAGGACCAACCATCAAGATGTCATCATAGTCCACGGTAGCATCAGTAGGCTGAGGGCCAGGCTGTATCTAAGCTCTGATTGAGAGCTTGCTGTAAAGGCATATGCTCTAAGGTAACTAATAATCTAAGGTAACTGGCCACAATAAAACCTCTTGTGGTGATCTGCTCTGGTATGAGTCTGTCATAAGACTGAAGGCCATGCACATTTATAACAGGAGGTTACAGAGAAGGCAGTTGTTGAGTGGTGAACTACTCATAGGCATCTCCATCTTGGCCAGATTAACTTGCAGAATATAGGAAGTAAGGTGTGCTTTGACAGCAGGTGCATACGTTTTGAAGGGAAAACTCGTTATCTGGGGTATGTCCCAGCATGTGGCTGAGCTGCGATTGGGCAGGTCTGATGGACTATTGGCACTCTAGGCTGCTACTGTGAGGGCTGGAAGATGGCACAGAGGAGGTCTCAAAATGAGGGAAGACAACCTCACAAAGATTGAGACCTCCGTCTCAGCCAAGGATTACTGCTGCTCAGTTTGGCTGCTCCACCAAGTCTGTGAACTGCAGAGTGGCGGCAGCCTGCTTCTTACATTAAAGCAGAAACCCAGAAGTAAAGAGACGGCTCAGTCGCCACAGACAGCTGACTCTGTTCTTTACCATCTTGGGTGACTTTTTTGTCTCTCTTCATAGCTACAATATACAGCAGCAAGTAAAGACAATCTCCAGAACTATAACCTGGTCACAGACACGCCAGTTTATGTGACTGCTCTTCAGAGCGGTATCAATGCCAGTGAGGTATGATGTCCTCGTCCTCTCTGTTAGGGCAAGCCCCTTCTTGTCTTTAGAGGTCTTGCAGCCGCAGGGGTGCAGAAGTCATTCTGTTTTGTCTGCAGGTGAAATACAAAGAGAATTATCATCAGATTAAGGACAAGTATACCACGGTGCTAGAGACTGCGGATTACGACAGAACCAAGAACCTGAAGAGTCTGTACAGCAGTGTGAGTTGTCATCTCCTCCTACTTAGACACTGTCCTTGCCCTTCAGAGACGGTTCTGAAAAAATAAGTGAGGATAAAAACCTTTCTGTAAAGGTTTGCCCACTTTTCCCTGGACTTCCAAGTTCCCACTTGACCTATAAACTCTCACTATACAATTATACCTCGAATTGAAGAGATGCCCTGGGGTTGGCAACGCCCACGTGAGACACAGGAAAACAAGATGTAGGAGCCAACCGGAACACAGTGCCTGTGTTCACCATATTTCATTTAACCTTTTTAGAACATATACAAGGAGGCCTGGGATAAGGTGAAAGCCACCAGCTATAACCTGCCAACCAGCACCTTGTCCCTGACACATGCCAAGAACCAGAAGCACCTGGCCAGCCACGTAAGTCAAGTGCAAGTATCATAGCTTCCCCTCCCCTCTCTGCTCTCCACATACTGAGAATTCCTCCAGGCTTTTCCAGTGTTACCCAGAAGCATCTCACCACCCCCAGGGGTGTCTGGCAGATACTTCCAGTAGCTGGGCATCAGAGTCTATCCTCACTGCCTCCTCCCAGGGGCCTGCAGTCCCTGGAGAGTCGCACATGCCAGCCAGGAGGACACAGATAGTCTTTCAGGCTCCCTGTGTACAGATAACATGGATAGAGGGCCTCTGCTTCAGCCAGAAGTGCAGAGAGAGAGCAGACCCAAAACGCCATGAGCATGGGGAGCTTTCAGCCAGGCCTGGTGGCTCACTATGCGTCCAGCCTGGGGGAGACTGAAGCAAGAAGACTGCTGTGAGGTCAAGGCCAGTCTAGCCTCTATAGTGGGTTTCAGTCTCGACTGGACTACAGAGTAATACCCTGCCTCAGAAAACAAAACCCCAAATAAGCTGTTTTCATAGAATTAGGCGAGAATGGTACAAAGCCAAGCTGGTGAGTGTGGTAACTGTAACTGGTTATCCCACCATTACCAAATAGGCAGATGTGGCTGAGGAGCATGCCTCTCTTTTGGATTTGTGAATACACTTTACAGAGCCCAGTAGAGGCCCCTGTTTTTCTGTTGCAGAGGCTTGGCAAAATATTGTTGGAATGAGGGGTGAGGGGCATAGGAAAATTAAGGATCCCAACATTTGCTGAAAATAATTTTAAGGGGAAAAGAGTTTCTTTGAATGCTAACTTTTCATAGTTGAGGGATAGATCAGCTCAAAGAGCCTGGAATATTCTGTTCTGGAAGATTCTTGTGGGAGTTCTATTTGGCTTCTAGTTGATGAAGCAGCTCCTCATTTCCTCTTTGAGAGTGGCTTTCCGGGTCCTGAGGACATGGGTGCTGCTCCTGTGCACCGGGAGGTTGTCTCTTACCTTTGCCTCATTCCTAGCTTGGGAAGCTGCAGAGTGTTGATGGATGGGTGGTGCAAACTAAAAACTGAAGGCTGGCTGTGCTACCTTCTGAGATACTTTGAGAAACTGAAATTCAGGAAGTATCACTCTCAACCACAGGCCATTATTTTTTGTTTGTTTTGGGTTTTTTTGATTTATTTTGTCTTTTGTTTTTCGAGACAGGGTTTCTCTCTGTAGCTTTGGAGCCTGTCCTGGAACTGGTGGCACTATTTTGGAAGCTGAGACTTAGCTGGAGGAAGTCTGTAGTCCAGGCTGGCCTTGAACTCACAGAGATCTGCCTGCCTCTGCCTCCCAAGTGCCGGGGTTAAAGGCGTGTGCCACCACCACCCAGCCCATTACACTTCTTAACAACAAAGATTCTAAGCATAGTCTGAACCCTTCCTACAGGAGAGCAAGAAAGATAAAGCCACATCACTAAGAGATTATTTAACAATTGCTTACCACAAGCTGGGGGTGTGGCTCAGTGGTAGACTGTTTACCTAGCATGTTCAAGGCCCTGGGTTTTATCCTCATCATTACAAACATTTTAACCAACTAAAGTTGGTTAAATCCTAAAAATAAGTAGCAGCAGTATTTGATGTAGGCATTTAAAAACAATACAATTTTATAGCATTGTCCAGTATAAAAGTACTTTCAGATGTGGTCCGATTGTAGCCTCACAATGATCCTGTGCTGGCTCTGGTGTCTTTGTGTGAGTACAGAAGTGAGCCCTGGGAAGTGGTCCAGCCCCCAGCCCCACCCTACATTCTCTTAATCTTGGAGGCAGGACCCTTCCATTGTCTCATGCTTTTCTTTTCAAACAGTAAGTCTTTACTCTTCATGTTTTAGCTTTTCTACTTGTTCTCTGTAGATCAAATACCGAGAAGAATATGAAAAATTCAAAGCTCTTTACACATTACCAAAAAGTGTTGAAGATGATCCAAACACAGCACGATGTCTCCGAGTGGGCAAGCTTAACATTGATGTAAGTACCCGAGAAGGCTTTTATGGAAACAGAAGCTGAATCAAATGGTCATGTGTTATCAATCAGAGTGCTTTCTATGGAACCTGGCATGTGGCACTGGTTGGACATATAGACAGGAGCTAAGTATTATCTCAGCCCATGCTTTAGAACATAGGTCTGGAGCTTGGAGAGAGAAGATGGTTCTGAGATAAGAATACTTGCTGCTCTTATGAGGACCCAAGTTGAGTTCTCAGATCCCATGTCAGGCAACTCACAACTGCCTGGAACTCTAGCTCCAGGGACCCCACATGCATGTGACATAGGCTCACTCATACACTCACACAAGCACATACATACAAATAAAAATAGATCTTTTAAAAATATCCTGGTATTAATCTACACAAAATGCAAGAAAATCCCAGCCTCCACCCCACCCCCCATTACTTGCTCTGAGCTCGAGAAGACAGACATTCCATGATGTTGCCGCAGTCTTCCTGGTGACTGGGTTGTAACTTGGCTTTCACAGCGCCTGTACAGATCAGTGTACGAAAAGAACAAGATGAAAATCCACATCGTGCCCGACATGGTGGAGATGGTCACTGCCAAGGATTCGCAGAAGAAAGTCAGCGAGGTCGACTACCGCCTGCACCTCCATGAATGGATTTGCCACCCCGACTTACAAGTCAACAGTCACGTCAGAAAAGTGACAGACCAGATCAGCGATGTAAGCCCATTGCTTAGAAGGACCCCATAGTTGCCCCACCATCCTCACCCTCCCACCCTGATAAGAAGCGGGCCCACCTGTGTATCCGCATTGGCCTTTGTCCCTCTTGCCTTCCTGTCCATGAGTCTGAGGGCTTTGGGAGCGATCCCTGGGAGCAGGGTTGAGCAGCTCTCTCTAGCCTCTCAGCCTCGCTGCCCAATAGCTTTTGCTCTTCATTCCCTCCCCAGTGTCAGCTGGGTCTAGGGCACACCTATTCTTGGGTAGTCAAGGAATGGTCAGATTTTTTTTTTTTTTTCTGATCCTGTGCATCTACTGAAACCCCCTAGATTGTGTACAAGGATGACCTCACCTGGCTGAAGGGTATCGGATGCTACGTCTGGGACACTCCTGAAATTCTCCATGCAAAACATGCTTATGATCTACGCAATGACGTGAGTGTCTTTGGTTTGTTGATATATGCACACCTCTACACAATCTAGGGTCAAGGAAACAATGTTTCAGATGAGAACAGTGCCATGGCCCAGTTGTGAATGAAGCCTTGTTGAAAATGGCTGAGCTGGAGAAAGAGGCTAAAAACAGAGTGGTTGTTTCTCAGCAACACATTTAGCATTTCTATCAAACAACCTGATGCAGCTCTGCCATGCTCCTTTGTGGAGAAATAACTCCAAGCTCTCCTCTCCATCTGTTAAACTATTTTGAACATATTTATGAGCACATAATTTTTATTATAGGAAAAACTCATCTGTTAGGATAATCAATTGGATTTATTTATAAGGTACAGGGAAATTTGCCACACACAGTAATACGACAGTGAGGATTTCAGCCAGAGCTTTCTGAGGAGAGCAGCCATCACACCTTCTAGATAACTCTAAAGGCCCCTGTGATTGCAAACACTGGTAGTGTGGGTTGTTATAAAATTCATATCCATTCTCTGCATATTGATGGGTGTGGCTCTCAAGCCCTCTGTAAAATCTTGCACTATCTGGTGCAGTAGATGCCCCAGCATAGGCTTGCTCGATTCTTCTTGGCAGATCAAGTATAAAGCTCACGTGCAGAAGACCAGGAATGACTACAAGCTGGTGACTGACACACCGGTCTACGTCCAGGCCGTCAAGAGTGGGAAGCAGCTCAGTGATGTAAGCCCTCCCTGGGGAAGTGCTTGTGGGTAGCAATGGAGATGGGCAAGGCTCAACCGAAGACTGGGCAGCACCAGCCTTTCCTAACTAGGGACTAGACTTAGTGCCTTAGAAAGTGCTTGCAAAGCCTGCTTGCCCTAACATCCGAAGTGTCGGGAGTTTGCATGGGTAAAGCTATGAGTGAGCTGAGTTTGTGAAGTGTGTTGTTGCTAGAGCATCCTATGGTGCTTTTCATGCTACACTGTGTGTCATGAGAGGCATTTGTGTCTCCCTGTCTAATAATTAGAGCCCACTGGTAGAACTAGAAGGAAGTGAGCTCTGATGTTAAGGATGTGGGTTGGAGTCCCGCTTCTGCCACATAATCCAAGCCTGGGAAAAGCATATAACTCCACTGAGGCTCAGCATCTTCATGTGTAAAATGAATTGTGTACACATTCCCTGTCATGCCTGGGAGTAGGCAGAGAGCCACCAAGCTGTCCTTGATCAATTAAATGCACAGGTAACAAGTAAATATTAGGTCCCACCAGGGAGGAAGAAGGGTCATACCTGTTATCCTGAGCTTTGGAGGAGAAATGTCCACCCCTGTCTCTGACACCTGAGAGGTGCCATCCATCCACTTTTCAGGGATATCTGTAGCCTCGGTTCCGATTCTACTGTATAAAAAGACACAGTGACATAGCAGAGTGCATTCATTCCTTTTCTTTGGTTTCTTGACCCTGTATACTTACTTGGGCAGATACCATAGTGGTAGGAGCATGTAGTGAAGGCAAGTTCTCTGCCTTGTGGTAGACAGAGAGGAGAGAAGGGGTGGGGAAGCAGGGCTATGACAAGAATCTGTCCCCACTGACTGACTTCCTCCAGCTAAGTCTCAACTTCCAAAATAGTGCCACCAGGTAGGGTCCAAGTAGTGATGGCGGGGCAGGGGCTCATATCTTTAACACTGAACCGAGGAAGTCGGCTTCGCCCTTTTCAGGGTCTTTAAATAGATAATGGATTTCCATTTGCTCTGTTTCTTTTGAACAATGCTCCCACAGTCTGAACCAACAACTCACCTTACCTCTCTACACCCAGGCTGTCTACCACTATGACTATGTGCACAGCGTCAGAGGCAAAGTGGCCCCAACTACAAAAACCGTGGATCTGGACCGGGCCCTCCATGCATACAAGCTTCAGAGTGAGGTGGGTGTTGGGAAATAGAATATTGGAGGAAACCCGGGCCACAGAGCCCCTAGAGGCGTGTTGGCTTGTGTAGGTATCCTCATTGACTGGTCTTGTAAGGTATATAGACACTGTTCCACTCAGTGAGTTGGAAACAATAAACAGCATGCCTTGCCTTCCCTCTTGACTAATGGACTCCCCCATCAAGCAGTCAAACAGGTAATACATGGGCATGTTGTTGACCAGTATTTGCAAGTCAGAAAGAAGAGAGCTGGTATGGCAATCACCACTCTTAAAAACTTAAAACCACAATGACAGAGTTAAGGCGCGTGATTATAAAAGTTTACTCACAGTTAAGAGATGAAGGTGGAAATCACCCAATTGTAAGAGGAAGAGCCTGGGCCTACCTTCACCTCCCTTTCCTATGCTACCTCAGGAAGCTGCTTTGGCTTCAGTTTTTGCTGCTATTTCCTGTTTTGAATATGAGATGTCAGTTGATCTTTTTTCTACTTTAAACACTGTTCTTAAGCTCACAGCTCCCCCTGAGAGACGGAATAATTAAGACCACACACAGACCTTTTCTCTACACTCCTTCTCCACCAATATATGCATCTTGACCTCATTCCTTGTCACCTGTGCTTGTGCGAGATACAGGAGGTCAATATCAGATGTGCCTCAGAATTATGACTGTCTCAGAGACCATGGATGGCTTGAGTATCTCCTGAGGGTGGGGCTAATGATGGAGGTGGTGCTTGACTGCCCATCTTGTCTGTGTGTCCCGAATTCTTGCTAGATGCCATGAGGTCACAGGTACACATTTGGAAGCACTCTATAAACCATTTCCCTCTTTTGCCCTTGCCTTAACTTTTCCTGTTGCTTTGATGAACTACCCTGGCAAACATAACTTAAGGGAGAAAAGGTGTATTTTAGTTCACAATTCAAGGGTCTAAGGCAGGGAAGTCACGGAGGCAAGAGCTTGAAGCAGCTGGCCGCATCTGCTCACAGTCTGGAAGCAGAGGGAGATGAATATTCCTGCTTAGCTAGCATCCTCCTTTCTATAGAGTCTAGGACCCAAACACGAGGTGTGGTGTTGCTCTCCTTCAGGGTACGCCTTCCCATTCCAGGAAACTCAATCAAGATAATCCCTCCTGCATAGGTCCAGGGGCCAACCCAATGTAATCCCTCACAGATATGCTTAGAGGCATGTCTCCTAGGAAGTCCCGTAGAGGTGACAGTACCAACCCCTATAAGTCCTGACTGGATGATCCATGACACTCACAACTGAAGTTCTTGAAATCAATTCAGAGAAAAGAAATAGATCAACTCTCTGACCAAAAATCTCACAAACTGCATGTGATATGTTTAACTAGATGTTGTTTGATGCTAGAAGACATTTTACTTGCTCTTTTTCATTTGGGCAGAATTTGTACAAGAAAGGCCTGCGCTACCTGCCCACTGGGTACAGGCTGCCAGTTGATACCCCTCACTTCAACCACACCAAGGACACCCGCTACATGAGCAGCTATGTGAGTATTCTTCATTCTGTCGGGGTCTGAAATTTGAATGTGAAGAAACTAATATTAGTAATCTATTCTCATGCTCAAATTATGCCCAGAATGTTCAACACGATGATGGAAAGGGCAGGGGCAGACAGATGGGCACTGGGAATATGAGGGCACTAGTACCTCTACAGTTTGGTAGTGCCTGCCAAGGACAGTGGGTTACAACAGGATCTCCTGGGCACCTTGGCTCGGTGTTCAGTGCTGTCAAGATGCCTCTGTTCCAGCTGGCCCTAGACTAGAAGCATCCCAAACTCTCCCCACGACATTTACTGTAAATGCAGCTTCAATATGTGCTGTGTGCTGTGGATATAAATGTAGGAGACGTCACAGTGTGTCCCTTTGAGACGACTTCTTTTTTTAATTTATTAATTTTTATTTTATGTGCATTGGTGTTTTGCCATGGGTGTTGGGTTCCCAGGAACTGGACAGTTGTGAACTGCCATGTGGGTGCTGGGAATTGAACCCAGGTCCTCCAGAAGAACAATCAGTGCTCTTAACCATTGAGCCATCTGTCCAGCCCCATGCCATCTCTTCAGCCCCAAGACTTCTTACCAAGCTAGTAACCCTGACACTTACCTTGTTTTTTAACTCTGTGCTAATTCATGGGCAATCAAGGGCTATCTAGACTCCGCTACTCATAACTTGCCACAGGTTAGCTCTGGCACTTCCCTTTCCTGGGTTTTGTAAGTGCCAGCGTAGGACCTGAGACATATACTCCAGGGGCAGTTCTTAGAAAAGTTGTACCATGAGCCAGCCATTAGCTGGAGACCAAGACTCATCTCCCTCTCTCTCTCTCTCTCTCTCTCTCTCTCTCTCTCTCTCTCTCTCTCTCTCTCTCTTTCTCTCTCTCTCTCTCTCTCTCTCTCTCTCTCTCTCTCTCTCTCTCTCTCTCTCTCTCATTGATGCTCATCTTCAGAGTCCTGAATTCAACCGTGGTGATGACATAGTGCCAACATGGCCCATTAATCCACTTCCAAAGCAGACATTAACAGATTTAAGAATCAAACCTGATATTTTTATAGATCAATCTATAGGACATTCATCAATATCAATATTAAAATTATCATCTTGGTCTGTTTTATATTGCCCAATTTTTAAGCCTCTTTGAGACTAAAATAATAAATTTTTCTTGTGTTTTGCCTCACTTCCTACAAATAGATTTCACCTGGTAAAGGGAATTTTTTAACCTTTCCAGACATGTCTTTATCATTCAACTAATAACTTTCAAAGCTTAAGACAACATTAAAATTGTGTCATTGAGGCCAGTGAGCTAGCTCAGAGGGTAAAAAGTATGCCATGCAAACCTGACACCAGATTTGACCCCCAAAGCCCATGGCGGAAGGAGGGAACAGGTTCCAGAAGTGGCCCTCTGACCTCCACATGCATGCCATACACCTGTACATGTGCCCACAGGCACACATCATGCACATACACACACAGAAATGATAAAGAAATAACATCTACTTTATGTCACTTTTATTTAAATTATGACTAGTTCTTACTCTTGATGCTTAGAGAATGAATTTCAAATCAAGGCACAATCTCTTTTCTAATTGAGAAACACAGTACAATTCTTTGTGTAGCCATCACTGATCTCAGTCTGATTTTGTTTTCTCAGTTCAAATACAAAGAAGCCTATGAACACATCAAGGCGAATGGGTACACACTCGGACCCAAGGATGTCCCGTTTGTCCATGTCCGGAGAGTTAACAACGTTACGAGTGAGGTATCGTGAACTCTCATTCTCTGGGAAAATACTGAGTTCAAAATCATGTCTTTATTTGAAATGCACTAAGAACTTTTTGTGTTTCATCTGTAAGCTTACAGACTAGAAGACAGTATGAAGACTCTGTTTTGATTCTTGTGTCCCTCATCATAGAGACTTGGTTCCATAGACTATAATGAAATCTTTTATTTAAAGAAATAATTTGTTTTGATATTTGTGCTCCTGTCATACAGACTTGGTTCCATAGACTATGATGAATTTTTTTTTCTAGAGAAATAATTTGTTTTTATATTTGTGCCAAATCTTCCATTAAATTATACTTTTGTCTGACTTACAACCCTGACTGATTTCTGTCAGGTGTATTTGTACATCTGCCCTACCAGGCAACCATTTTGTGGAATGTCAACCACTTTGCAATTAGGATTCTTCACCAAAATGAAATAAGCATTTTCTCTTATTCTAACCTTAAATCATTTTATAGTCCCAGAATTTCCTCTCTTGGTTCTTTGTGTAAAATATTCAATTGTTTGTTAGTCAGTAGATGCCCTTGTGTTCCTGCCCTAAACACCTAGAATGGTTTCTCCTTTGCTTCAGAGACTCTATCGAGAATTGTACCATAAACTAAAAGACAAGATACACACAACTCCAGACACACCCGAAATCCGCCAAGTCAAGAAGACACAAGAGGCTGTCAGTGAGGTGAGAATGATGGGAGCAGACAGGCCATCACCCGGGGAGAATACTGGGGTGCCGACAGGCCATCACCCGGGGAGAATACTGGGGGTAACCCGGGGAGAATACTGGGGAGCCGACAGGCCATCACCCGGGGAGAAATGCTGGGGAGCAGACAGGCCATCACCCGGGGAGAAATACTGGGGAGCCGACAGGCCATCACCCGGGGAGAATACTGGGGGGCCGACAGGCCATCACCGGGGGAGAATACTGGGGAGCCGACAGGCCATCACCCGGGGAGAATACTGGGGTGCCGACAGGCCATCACCGGGGGAGAAATGCTGGGGAGCAGACAGGCCATCACCCAGGGAGAAATACTGGGGAGCAGACAGGCCATCACCCGGGGAGAATACTGGGGGTCACCCGGAGAGAATACTGGGGGGGCCGACAGGCCATCACCGGGGGAGAATACTGGGGAGCAGACAGGCCATCAGTCGGGGAGAAATGCTGGTGATTTGCTCTCTAATGTGAGATTCTGTTATTTCTTTTCTTCCTTTAGTTGATCTACAAATCAGACTTCTTCAAGATGCAGGGCCACATGATCTCGCTGCCATACACACCCCAAGTGTTGCACTGTCGCTACGTCGGAGACATCACCAGCGATGTAAGCATCTTGTAGGCTCTCTCTAAAGTAGTCCTACCAAGAAGTAGCCTTGCTTTCAGCATTTAAGTCACTCAGAGGGCTTTGAAAAGCCTTTTCCATTGCTTATTTCTTAATTGAATGTACAGTTTGGAGGTAAAATTGTGAGGGAACTCCTACTCCAGCCACAGGAAAAGTCATGAGAAAACCAGTAGAGGAAGAGGGATGCCACCATGCTTGCTCACTCAGTGACCACCATTCTACATCAGCATAAGATCTTCACCAATTCCTACCGTTCAAGTGCCCTGCATCCCAGGTCATATTAGGTTTCTATCTCTTCCTGGTCCTGGTGGTACTCCCTCTTAGCATCTTCCTACTACCATTAAAAGAAGAAGAACTCCTTGGATATCGCCTTTCCCTGGTGGGCCTACCCCTTGAATGTGTGAGTTTTTCCCTTGACAGGATAACACAGTGCTAGTACCCTCCCCTCAGTTCGGGGTTAGAGACTTAACTATGGTTTGAATACAGACAGAGTAAGATCACAAGGTATACAAGTTGAGTCAGACCCCCTCCCCACCCTGCCCCGCAGTGGATGCATCAGACCATGGACAGTACCAAACCATGGCTATACTGTCATTAATACACACTCTGGATAAAGTTTAATTTGTGAATCAGGCACAAGACATTAAGCTTAGCAACTAATAATACAGTAGAATTATCATAACAATATATGCTAAGATAAAAGATATTTAAAGTGTAAAAACTGCTTTTTTTCTGGAATATTCCATTTCACATTTTTTCATTACAGTTAACAATGGAAAACTGAAATCACAGAAAGCAAAACTGTGACAAGGAGAGCTACTATGTACTGATAAAGAAGTAGGGCTGTCCTGTGTTTCTGTCCTGTATTTACATTGACTCACAACCAGCTGTCTATGTTTGCCCCGCAGATTAAATACAAAGAGGACTTGCAGATCTTGAAGGGACTTGGCTGCTTCCTGTATGACACTCCTGACATGGTCCGCTCCCGGCACCTAAGGAAACTCTGGGTGAGGACACACCTTCACACTACACAGCTTCCCCACACAACTATCATGCTTCCCATTGCTAGTTTTCAGTGGAGGGAAGAGCAGACAGAATCTTAGCCTACATCTACTTTTAAGAGAAGTTTGCCATCAATCCACTTAAGTAGGTCATGATTTACTTAAGGTGATTCATTCCTGTTATAAAGGTAATGGACTTAGTTATTTGATAGTTGTTTTTGTTCTTGCCTAGGAAGACCAAGGTGGGGGATGAGGGGGGATACACAGGGTAGACATAATTGGGATTCTTAGTATCCCAGGACACATTCACAGCCTGCTCAGTTTGCATATGCCAGCCATTTGAAAGACATGACATGCAGTCCCTTAAATAACTAATCAATTTGTGTTTCTGGTTTTCTTCTTCTAAGTCGAATTACCTGTACACTGATAATGCCAGGAAGATGCGGGACAAGTACAAGGTGGTGCTTGACACTCCAGAATACAGAAAAGTACAGGAGCTGAAGACCCATCTGAGTGAGGTGAGGATGCATCACCTGTCACTACATGAGAGGCAAACAGGCCAGCTGGACTGAGCTACTCAGAAGAGTCTTAGTTCTTGTCTATGATGGTTGCTATTCAACGATGACAGGAAAAGATGTCCCTTCTGCCCGTGACTGCAGAGTGGTCCAGTGTCTCTGTAAATCAGTTGGCCTCCCGTTGGCTCAATTTATTTATTTATTTTTCTCTTTTTGTAGAAAGGGCATTAATATTTGCCCTTCTACAACTAAGGCAAAGGAGAGAGTTGGCATGATTTCATAGTCTAGACGGTCTTTGTCCTTAACAATTGTCTGCAAACTGAAGTTAACTCAAGTTTTTCTGTCTTGAGTGTGGGACCAAGACGATAGCAGCAGGATAATTGACTCTTGGAAGGCTCGATAACATCTGCTGTGTTGATGCAGTGGGGATAAGGGAAGCAAGGTTCTGGAGACAAATAACCATAAACCATCAGTTTAGAGCAGTGGGTCTTAACTTCCAATGACCCTTTCACAAGGGTCACCTAAGACCATTGGAAAACACAGATATTTACATTACAATTCATAAGAGCAGCAAAATTACAGTTATGAGGCAGCAATGAAAACAATTTTCTGGTTGGGGGTCACCACAACATGAGGAACTGTATCAAAGGGTCGAATCATTCGGAAGGTTGAGAACCACTGCTTTAGAAGGAAGAAATTTAGCCTGGTGCAGTAGTAGTAGTGGGTCGCCTGCCTTACCCATGAGTAAGCAGTCAGGGCAGCTACAGAGCACTGGCCATGCCAGCAAAGCAGACGTGACAGTGATGACTTGTTTTGCATCTAGCTGGTGTACAGAGCTGCAGGCAAGAAGCAGAAATCCATCTTCACGTCAGTTCCTGATACCCCTGACCTCCTAAGAGCCAAGCGAGGACAGAAACTTCAGAGTCAGGTACTGCCTGCTGTAAATGAAAGTTGATTAGCCTGCCATGCATCAGTGATGTCTACTTGACCTTTGACCTTCCTGGGCTGGTAGCTGACATAGTTAGTTGTCCTCAGTGCAGCCTGTGTTCACTAACATTGCAGTGTTCTTCAAGACCATCATAATTACACTCACGTATTCACAGGCAAAGGATGTCATGTTGTCTTTGCTAAGGGCTGTCTAATTTTGTCCTCAATGAGTAGTCGTGGGCTCTAAGTAGTAAATAGTGATTGTTTGATCACTTGGAGAATGTGTCTGTTATCCACAGACAAATGAAGCTCTATGTCACACATGCAAAGCTAGGCAGAAAGCATGCTGAAGGATCGATCTTTCAGAATCTTCCTAGTTTTCTCTCAGCATTCTTTATCACATGGCTTTATACTGGACCATACCCAACAGAAGGACTAGTAGACAACTGGTTTGTGGATGTGCATTTTCAAATGTCACATACAGAGAAACAAACACATACCCCAAAAACAACCTCAAGCAACCAAACGCACATAAATAAAGACTCAAAATTAAGAGGACAGATGAAGCTTCATCTCTGACCCTTCCCTGCTCTCTTATTACCCAGTATCTCTATGTTGAGCTTGCCACTAAAGAGAGACCCCATCACCATGCTGGAAACCAGACCACAGCTTTGCAACACGCTAAAGATGTGAAGGACATGGTCAGTGAGGTAAGATGGGGGATTCCACACCAACATACCTCTTTGCTAAGAAATGCTTCCAAAACCTTCACCTGCTATTTCCGGTGGGAATTTTATCACTACAAAGTGTGCTCAGCATCACTCAAACACAGAAGTTGTACTCTAAGAATGAGATATGCTGTGCCTTTCCCTTAGATCTGTGATTTGGGTGTAAACTGGGGAGGGTTAAAACACAAACTTGGGCTGGTCCCATAGCTCTGCAGGTAAAGCACTTGCAGTACAAACAGCCTGAGTTCAATGTCCAGAACCCACATGAAACTGGATAGAGAACCAACTTGACAAAGTTATCCTCAAACCTCCAGACACACACACACACACACACACACACACACACACACACACCAGTAATTATAATAAAATTGGAACTTGTTTGTCTTTCTCTTCTATCTTTATACCTTAGAAAAAGTACAAGATTCAATATGAGAAGATGAAGGACAAGTATACACCAGTGGCAGATACGCCGATCCTCATCAGAGCCAAGAGGGCTTACTGGAACGCCAGTGATGTGAGCATCCCTTCTCTCTCTCTTTCTCCTGTTGTGACAGGGACAGCTGTGGTTATCTAAGCAACACAAACTGTTCTGTCATAGCCATAGCTCAAAGCCATTGCCCACAGCATGGATCAGGAAAGAACACACACTCACACAGTACCAATTCAGCCAAGTAGCTAAGAACTGTGTTGAGTGCTGCAAGCTATTCATTATGGGCATAAGGGCAACAATATGACCCTTCTTTGTAGTTCTTGGGTGGCATCCTAGAGATACTTGATAACTGATTTACTTAGACATAAAATCATGGTCTTGGATGCAGACAAACATATATTCAACTCAATTGCAGACAAACATATATTCAACTCAAACATATATTCAACTCAACTTCAATTCTATATAATTTGCCTAATTTTTCTTATATGTGAAATGGGATGAGAAATGTGTAATGAAGTAAGACTACACAAGAAAATGTGAATAATGTGTCTATTACACTACTTGTCAAAGCTTAGAAAGTGTTCTCTTCTGTCTCTTAATTACCTAATATAGTGTATGAGTGCCAGGACATGTGAACACAGAAGCAAGAATCAGAGAGTGACTTTCCTTGTCCACATCACTTGTTCAGGGACAAGTCTGCCTTTAACTGGTAACAAGTATACCTTGTCCACTTGAGGAAAGTGGCCAGCTCCTCCTGGCTTTGTGTCTTAGAACTCAACTGCATATTGCTATATCTAACACCCCTTAGTGGGTTGGACAACTTAAGACTTACACTCAGCCAAAAGCCCCGGCTAGCACCACGTGTCCACAGTATAACTCTGGAGTTCATGGCCACATAAGGGAATTAGTAGCAAAGAGACAATTCTAGTTAGCATTTATGTTGTTCAAATCTAGTTGGTCTTTTAATAAAAATCCCAGAGCTAGATATCAGGGTGAAAGCTGAATGAACAGAGAAGCAGAGCAAGCCACTGGTTCTTACCTCTACGAAATCCTCAGCCTATAAAGAGTGAGTTCCTGTTTCCTCATGCCTTATATACCTTTCTCTGCCCTGCCATATTACTTCCTGGGATTAAAGGTGTGTATGCTTCCCAAGCAAAGGCATGAGATCTCAAGTGCTGGGATTAAAGTTATGTGCCACCACTGCCTGACCTCTATGTTTAATCTAGTGGCTGGCTCTGTCCCCTGATCCTCAGGCAAGTTCATTAGGGTACACAATATATCACCACACATCTAAAATACAAGATGAGAAAACCATAGACTCTCCTCAAAATCTATCCTTCAGGACCATTTCAGCCTTTGTGTGACATCCCCTGTCTTTATCATTCAAGGTTACTGCTGAATTTTCCCCATTTTTTGTTTTGTTTTGGTTTTTTTGGTGGGGGGGGTTGTTTTATTTTGTTTTTGTTTTGTGTTTTTTGGTTTTTTGGTTTTTTGAGACAGAGTTTCTCTGTGTAGCTTTGACACCTTTCCTGGAACTCACTCTGTACCCCAGGCTGGCCTCGAACTCACAGAGATCCGCCTGCCTCTGCCTCCCCAGTGCTGGGATTAAAGGCATGCACCACCACCACCTGGCCCCCATTTTGTTTTGTTTTGTTTTGTTTTGTTTTGTTTTGTTTTGGAAATAGGCTTTTACTTTGTAACTGAGGATGGCCTACCACTCACTATGTAGCCCAGGTTGGCCTCAAACTCAACAGTCCCTCCAGAGTACTAGGAGTATCTGTTGGAGCCACTCTAACCAATACTGCTCAATATTCATTTGTGTCAAATTTAATTTTCTTTGTATGGGGATGGCCACACACTGAAATTATTCCCAGGGTCTGACTATGCCCCAGAGCTTCCCCTATGCCAATTTTCAAATTCTTTACCTTTGAAACAGCACCAATTCCTTAATCTTTAAAAATCATCCAGTGCAACAAGGGTGTTATCTGGTGTTAATTTTAATGTATCAGCCATGGCTGCCCCCACAAGTGATTTTCTAACATCACCCATGTAAAGTACAAAGTATTTCAGAAAAGATGTCTTTTACTATGTGCTTGGTCCGTTATCCAAAAGGAAAATACCTGCCCAGGGTTGAAAGCAGACAGAGAAGCATATGTCTTACGGCAATGTAATGAGTAGAGTGATCGTGCCGCAAAGACAACAGTCATAATCAAATGATATTCCAAGATTGCTTAGTGCAAAAGTCATTTTTAATAGCAGGAGGTGGGAGCCGAATCTCTCCCCCACCCATGTACATTAGTATGTCTTAGCAAGGCTGTGATCTTTGTTGTTTTCATCTTTCCCCCAAAACAGAATTCTTTAACGTTTACATGCATTTCTTTCTTATGTTAAGTAGTATTAGATTTAAAGAAAAACAGCAAAGACCATGCATACAGAGAATTCTGACATGGCCCACATGGTTTCCCCATCACTAACGACTGCTGTCAGACATTTGCCGCAACCAATGAACCATTATTATTTTATCAATCCATATATTTTTTGGATTCTGAAGTTTTCCTTTGTGTCTTTTTCTCTTCCAACATCTGGAATGACCTTTCAAACTTTTTCCTAAATTGATTCATGGGGAAAATCTAAGAGAGAAACTCAAGAGAGTTAGAGCGTAGCAGAACTGAATTCAATTTGAATTCAATCTTCATGATCGGTGTTGTATTCTCTCTTAACAGCTTCGCTACAAAGAGACATTTCAAAAGACTAAAGGGAAATACCACACCGTGAAAGATGCCCTGGACATTGTGTATCATCGCAAAGTCACAGACGACATCAGTAAAGTATGTCCCTGGATAGGACTACTTCAAATGAGCTCTGTAACCTACCACCATTTTTTTTTAAAGCAGTCTCCCTTTTCTGAAAACTCCAGAAAGATGTGCTTTACATTAACTTTGAGCTGACTTTATAGCTGCCCTCACATTTTACAACAGGTGAAATACAAGGAGAACTACATGAGCCAGCTGGGAATCTGGAGCTCCATTCCTGATCGGCCTGAACACTTCCACCACCGGGCAGTCACTGATGCTGTCAGTGATGTGAGTATCACCTTCACTTTTCCCATAGAAACTCATATTCCCACGTGAGCTGTGAGGTCAACCATTGCATAGCATAAAAACTGGTGAAACACTGGTCTAGATTACAATCCCATTTTATTTCAGGGGTGGGGAGTAGGTATCACATGCCATGGTGCATGAGGTATGGTGACTGTGTTGTGGCCAAAGAACAGCTTGTGGGACTTGGTTCTCTCACTCTACCCATTAGGCTTCTGAAGATCAAACTTAGTGGCATGTACCTTTACCTACTGAGCCATCTACCCACTTCCATAGATTTTAGATCTTGTGTATGGTTATTCAAGTCATAAAATTCAATTACCAAGTGAGTAAGTCCGAGCTTGGAAGAGGAAAAAGTATATTCAAATTTGTGACCCTCCGTTTTCCTCTATGACTCAAAGCAGTAGAGTCCACGCCTATCTGGGATCCTTTGAAGAGGTTGTGAGAGAAAGCAGTGCCCATTTAGAGAGAGGCTTCACCTGTCTGTGTGAAAGTGCAGCTACCAAGCCCATGATATTCCCTATAGAAAGATACAGTGGCTACAGTTGATTTGAATTAATAGTAAAAGTGAAACTTTCTAAATATCATAAATCACAAGAAGAAATCAAGAATTCTAAAAATTTATTTAAATAATATAGACTCTTTTAAATCTTCGTTAGTTGACATACCTTGGGGATCAGAGTTTCCAATTTGTTCACTTGGATGGCTCCTAACCTATAACTACTTGGAGATGAATTATTCAAACTCTTGGGTGTTCCTCTTCTGTCAGGTAAAATATAAAGAAGATCTGACCTGGCTCAAAGGCATTGGTTGCTATGCCTACGACACCCCTGACCTGACACTAGCTGGACAGAACAAGACTCTCTACAGCAAGGTATGCCTGTGTTCTCTGTCTTCTCAAGGAGAACGGCTTCAGCCGTTAACTATAAACCCAGCTCACGGAGAAGAAGATTGGGGAACCGGCTTTTGTAGCTTCATCCCTGTTCTTACTTCTAGACCCTGAAGCTAAACCCCATGCTGAACTCTTCACTCTCTTTAGAGATTTTCAAATTTTTGTTTTGTTTTGTTTTTTGACAGGGTCTTACTATGTAGCGGGACTGGCCTAGAACTCATTATATGTAGATTAGGTTGGCCTTGAACTCACAGAGTTCTGGTTGCCTCTGCCTCCCCCAGGGCTAGTATTAAAGGAATATACACTCATGTCTGGCTAGAGATTTCTTTAGTACTGACCTCACTAATTGTAGCTTATTTGAATTGGATGAAAAATTATCTAGTACAGCTGCACATCAATATTCCTGAGTTCCCTCTCATTAATGTATGTGGATGATTCACCCAACTAAAGCATAATTCTGCAGCAAATATCAAGTGTGGTTATTTTAGCCTATAAACAATGTGATATATGACATAAATCAAGTTTTTAGAGCCTCATTTTCCTATTTACGAAGTACAGCAGTTGAGTTTGCTTTTAATATAAAATAAGAATCAGCCGACTTCTGATACATGCCAGACAGTAGATATTTTAAAATAGACTTGGGGGGTCACATTTACAATAACACATATTTTCTCTGTTGTAATTATTTAAAATTGTTAAAGCTATTCTTAATTTGTAGAACTGTTTAAAAACAGATCGCAGGGTAACTAAGTCACCACTCAATCCTGCTCTATAAGATTGTAATTATCTGATTAGTTACTAGAAAACTATAGTCTACCTAATGGACTAAAAACTGCTTTCACGTGTCACATCAAAATACATTAAAGTACAATCATCATAATATACCAAAACAGAGAAGAAAGGCTTTAGATCTTGGATCAGCACTGAATTTGTGTTTGGTAACCATCCAAAGCAGTGGTTCTGAACCTGTGAGTTGTGACACCTTTGGGGGGGTCAAACGACCCTTTCACCGTGGTCACCTAAGACCATAGAAAAACACAGTAATTTATGTTGTGATTCATCACAGTAGCAAACTTAGAGTTATGAAGCAGCAACAAAAATAATTTTATGGTTGGGGATCACCACAGCATGAGGAGCTGTATTAAAGGGTCGCAGCATTGGGAAGGTTGAGAGCCACTGGTCTAATGGGTGGTTTATACTATGTATTTTGGACTATTTTCAAGATGTCAGTCCCTTCTACTTTTCACTACTTCAGGAGGTAAGAAAAAACTCCATAAAGACCTGTTAGCTCCATGAGTACATCATTATATTATAAGATGAAGATCATTACTCATCCTTAAGATTGGATATACAATCAAATAATTATGTTCTTTTCCCCCAGTATAAGTATAAAGAAGTATTTGAAAGAACAAAGTCAAATTTCAAGTATGTTGCTGACTGTCCAATTAACAGGCATTTCAAGTATGCAACTCAGTTGATGAATGAGGTACGTACTGCTAAGTGGATTAATAAGCCTATTCAGTTCTCTTGAGAAATCTTCAGGGCTATTTCATTAAAATCTAATATATAGCATGACAGGAAATCTGTCCTAAATGTTCATTCCCTATACGACTATAAAATGTCACTATCTGGTAGGTTCTGCATAGGCCCTGACTAGGCCTATGACTAGCCTCATCTCTTCAGCACAGTCCTGTGGTGCCAGAGAAAGGAGGGAGGATTTTGTGGACTATCAACTAAATGCCTTTAAACTGTGGAGAGCTAGGAGACCTAGAAGTTCCAGGTAGATTCAGTAGTCCCACAAAGGCACCAAAATGGAGGTGGTTAGAACCCCTGACCTCCGCAATGGGAATAGTTGTGAGAATCACGCATTCAAATGTATTATTGTTACTCCCATAGAACTGAATGCACAAGGGTACTATTTACACCCCCCTCCACATGCCACTCATTCTTCCCTATAGTCATTTTTGCAGTGATGTAATCTGAGTATAATTTTAGCAAGTTGAAATAAGCAAGCTGTGAATTTTATTTGGGGAATATTATAATGTTTAGATGTTTTCATGACTAAAATTATACTTTTCTGCTTTCAGATAATCCATAGATTTGCATAAGTTCAAACATGTTAGAAAATTAGTAAAAGAGCTAATAATAAGAATGTAGCCAGTGGTACATTTACATGAATGATCTTTGATTTCAATTATTTTTGTTTAATTTTTTTTTTTCATTTCAACACATTTCCAGGCTGGACAACTCTGTACTATCAGCAGCTTCCTAGGGCAGTCTTGATATATGTTGTTTTTCTGTTTCATAAAGAATTTCCAGGTCTTTCAAATCATCAAGTAAATTAGTACTACAGAATGATGGCAACTGGGCTTGAGTATTTGTACTTAGTTATACTTTTGGGTTAGTATAGTTAGTGATACTTTTGTATAGTGTTAGTTACACTTTTGAATTCTTTTGAATTCACTCCCTTATATGTTAAACTCAAATTATCAGCACCTCATTTTAAATATAATGTAATGTAAGATGTCAGAAAGCCTGATGTTAATAATGTGTCATATGAAAAGATGGAGACCTTCGGGCATAAGGTACCCTAGTTTGTTTCAGAGGTTGCTCTCTCCCAGGCTCCAGCCTCTCTCTGGGCAATCTATCTTCCCCGGTCTTTCTTACTCCCTGTATGAACAGTTAAACATTGTCGTTGGAGACAGAGCGACTCAGTGCTTAAAATGACAGGTTTCTACCTCTCTGGAGTGCTTAGATTGAGATATTACTGTGTACCCTTGATGTTATATTCTTGCTATAATTTAATATGATGTTTGAGCAGAAAAAATACAGAGCTGATTATGAGCAGCGGAAAGATAAATACCACCTGGTAGTCGATGAGCCTAGACATCTGCTGGCTAAGACCGCAGGCGACCAGATCAGCCAGGTACTGTGACTGAGGCTGGCAGCGCAGCCCAGGCAGAACTGTGCTCGGAATTCTTACAAGGTGTCGTCCTGTCTGCTGCAAGGATGTCATAGGTTCTGCCTATGATATTGGACTGTTCTGTTTCAAAATATCTGTCTAGCCACCCAAAGAGCCTGAGAGCTGTTTGAGTGTGCCAGTCAATGCTCTGTGTCCTCACTTGTGCTGTGGAGAAGGGGAAAACAGAAGCCGGGACCCCTCTCCCCATTTTATTCTCCTGCAGAGCCTGTTTGTAAACAGCTGCGGCAAACTGCAAATTGAGCTGTAAAAACAAAAAGACAGAAATCCCCACTATATTTTACCGTTCTGATGATATCATCCCCTTAAGGCAGTCTGGGTGGTAACATCCACGTTGCTACCTTTGTCCTCCCCACTCACAAGGACTATGGATGGTCAAGGATAAACATTTCAGCCACTCTCCTTGCATAGCACCTGGGGTCTTCATTGCACAGCTCTGTGAGGACACAAAGCGTGTTAAGCCTACATCTCTTCACTCAGAGGTGACTGGGATATAGAGCCACGTCCTTTCTGTCTCCATAAGTCTCTTTTGTGCTTCCCTGCTCTTTGCATGGACAGAGGAAATATAAATCTAGTGCCAAGATGCTTCTGAAACAAGGATGTAATGAAATTCTGCGTCCAGATATGTTGACTGCCCTCTACAATACACACATGTGGAGCCAGGTAATGTCCAACAGGGTGTGAAGAAGCAGGTTGAGACCTTCAGTGCATCCCTTTTCCTGCTTTCTTTGGCTTCCTCTCCTGACCCCTGCCTGTGCTGCTTTCTCATGGTAAATCATATGAATACTCGTTCCTTAGAAATGAAATCTGACCATGACCAGATGTCCTGGGCAGCCATCGCGTGCACAGCTAATGCATAGAAATCCTCCAGATCGGCTGAGTCTCCTTCACACATTTTCCTTTCAAATTGGTACAACATGAACTTATATTTTTTAGTGTTTGCTTCAAGAGACAGTCTCCTTAGAAACTGAGGGGTTTAGTAGATTAACAGCCTTTAAAGGTCTAGCTGTTTAATGTTTTCATCTAGTGACCGTTGCTAAGTTCTCGCTGCAACTGGGTTGTTTCCGAGAGCTGAGGCTAGCATGCTGCCTCTGGACCTTGTCCATCTTTGTGTTGATCATATTGCCATCCCACAAGGTCCGCTGAGCATGCTGCCACCTTTCCATCCGAGGCTGGAAGGGGAAGGTGGCATTGTTGAGTTCCAGTGAGAACATTAATGAAATGCCAGTCTTTGGGCCCAAACCAAAAAGGCTTTAGCCAATCTTTTATATTATCACCTTGCTTTGTTGTTTTAGTTTGCTGATCAAATCAACATATTAGAAAAAGAGGATACGTTCCCACCCTAAACATCCTTGGCCTTGATAGATCATCAGCATCACGTGCATGAAAGTCCACTGTTCTCTGTCTCTGTCTGGCTTAAAACAGCTATGTGCATGACAAACAAACAGAAAACGGTGACTTGGAAATTGGGATCTTGGGGAGAGGGGAGGTGGAGGAGAATGGGATGAGTGGAGGGAGGGGAGGCTGTGGCTGGGATGTATTATATGAGAGAAGAATAAATAAATAAATCTGAAGTACTTTAAAAATCATATACACTCATCTTAACGAATATCTGTTTCACTTGGGCATGGAAGGATACAAATGCAATAAAGAATGCTTGAGTGAAGCTGTGCTTGTCAGTCCAGAGAAGGGTCTAGCCCTCCTCTGAGATTTACTCCACACATGCCCTTGGGCTCAGTCTCCTAACTTCTGAGAGCCTGTTTGCTTCCGTGTGTGGGAAATAGATTGGAAAACATCTGTCCACTCTACTACACTACTGCTATCAAATACAAACTTTATTAAACATCTCCAGCTAGGATTTAAAGCAAAAGCCACCATGATGCCAGCACGCACTCTGGTGTTTCACAAGATTTCTTTAAGACCTTTGTTCTTGAAAGTAACAGATCCATTCTTCCACAATGTAGATCAAATACAGGAAAAAGTATGAAAAGTCCAAGGACAAATTCACCTCAGTTGTGGACACTCCAGAGCACCTACGCACCACCAAAGTCAACAAGCAAATCAGCGATGTAAGTACAGAAGCAGAGCACCTGCATTCTTGGGGTCGGGAGCATTAGCGATGTAAGTGCAGAAGCAGAAGGTCAGGAGCATTAGCGATATAAGTACAGAAGCAGAGCGCCTGCATTCTCCGGGTCGGGAGCATTGGCCTGTCATTGCAGACTGTCAAGTGTCTGAGAGACTGCGCTCAGGGAGGGAGGCAAAGGTGCTGCATGTCTGCCATACACAGGGCTGTCTTTCACACTGAAGACTTGTCATGCAAATCGGCGAGCATGCCAGTGGAAAAGCAGAGGCCCCAGGAAGCAGCTGAAAACACCTATTGAGTTTATAGAATGGTCTTTCCTTCCTATTCACTTTCCTTTGTATTTTAAATTGTAAATGGAGAAACATAACGTTGTACCTTCCTGCTTTTCCATCTGCTTCAGATACTTTATAAACTGGAATACAACAAGGCCAGACCTAGAGGCTACACCACCATCCACGACACGCCCATGCTGCTGCATGTCCGCAAAGTGAAAGATGAAGTCAGTGATGTGAGTATCTTTTTTTTAGCCCTGCTGTCTGGGGCTTTCCAGATGATGTAGCAAACTCCAGGTGGTGAGCTCTGTCTGTGGAAAAACCACTCGGCAACCTAATGGCCTGAAATAACAGTCCTCCATTTTTCCTTATGATTCCGTGAGTTGGCTGGACACAGTAAAGTAGGTCTGTTCCAAATGCTATAGGCAGACATCTGGGGCACAGCTGGGCCAAGAACTTAAGGACCCAGTCCCAGTGTGTGAGAACCATATCAATGTGAAGGAAAAGTGCACGCAGATCCAGAGGGACAAAGTGCAGTTAGAGGGAACTTAGTGACCGAGCTTAGCCCGGGGCAGCAAGACAAAGCAGATCCCTGCAGTCTGGGTCAGAGAGAGATGTGTATATTGGTCAGGTCAAAGATCAAAGGCAACTCCACCAGAGCCAGGAATATGCCTGCTCATCTTGAGATAATGTCTGTGGGGGCATGGTGGCACACATCTTTGACCCCAGCACTCCCGAAGCAGAGGTAGGCAGGTCTCTGTGAGTTCTACACCAGCCAGAACTGCATAGTGAAGCCCCTGTCTCGAAAACAAAAGCAGACAATAGCAACAAACAGCAGTGTCCACGGGTCAATGATTTTTGCTGGGAAACAGTGCAGGCAAAACTGATCTGGGTGACCCTGGGACAGTCATGGCAGTTAGGATGGAGATGGGCACAGCCATGTGAAGCTGAGTCCCCAAAGAGCCACACTCGCAACAACTGACAGCTGATGGTCATTTGGCTTCTGGGTAAACGAGGCCCCTTCTGTGCACCTTCTCCCCATGGCCTGGCATCTAGCAGTGTGCTCCCTGGGCTCCAGGAGGCAGAAAGCTGAAGCTTCAAGGTCAGTCAGAAGTCATTCCTAGAACTCAGATATCATTTTCTCCTTATCTTTTTACACACATTCAAGAGATGTGTTCACTTGCTGTCACTGAGATAAATTCCCTTAGTAAAAGAAAGTTTTATTTTGACTCATGATTGGGCCTTTCCACTCTATGATTGATTGGCCCCTTTCCTTGAGCCTGGGTGAAGGCATACCCCATGGCAGAGGTGCACAGCAGGGCAAAATTGCTGACCTCTTCATGCTTGAGATACAAAAGAGGAAGAGAAAGGAGCTGGGGTCTCTGTCCCCTCTGAGGACCAGCTACAATGGCCAGAAGACAGTGCTGGTGGAGGCAGTAGAAACTACAGGAGGTGAGGCCACCTTTTACTACCTCCCAGAAACACCTGCGGCTGGGGACCAAGACGTTAGCATATGAGACTTTGGGCACATTCTAGATTCAAACTGTGGCAAGTGATAAAGCAATGGTCACCAGCTCTGGCTGAGCAAATAGCAAAGCCACACTGCAGGCCAGCGTGTGGAAGGGCTCTCCCTGAGGCCAGTGTAAAGATAGACTGCAGCACGGCCCAAGTGCCCAGACCACTCTAGCAGCCTCATCTGCCCTGAGAAAGATGAACTCGTCCTTCGGTTCTCATACTCTGGATGTCAGGAGATACTTGGCTGTAGGGTATGCTAGCATTTGGGAGGCTGGACAGGAGCGTTGCTACTTTAAGGCCAGGCAGGGCTACAGAACAAGATCTGTTTCAAAAATGTAAACCAAACCCAAACCAGAGATTTGCTTTGCTTTTGTAGTTGGAAACCACTGTCATTCTTGTTGAAAAAAGATTCACTATTTATTATTTTTAAAATGTTTAATTTTCTAAAGCTCAGACTGGCCTGAAGCTCACTTTCTAGCCCAGCCTGGTCTTGAACTCACAGTGACTTCCCTGCCTCAGCCTCCCAAGTGGCATGAACCAACATGCCTCACATAGATTCAGTGTTTTAAATAACTCTGGCTATGTACACTTCTGGACACATACACACATACACATACACACACATACATATATATATACGTATATACATGCATATATGTGTATGCATATACATATATATGCACACATATATACATAGATGTATGTATGTGTGTGTATACATATATAAGCTGAGGCAACTGTTCTGTGTCTAATCCACACCCCAAAACCTTGATTATTGCTGTGCTCAGGGGTGCATTGATAGATGAATAAATTTGCCATACTGTTGACTATGAGTCACCATGAAAAACACTTGAATATTCAATACATTGGTTGAGAAGGTGGAAATTTGTAAAGAGCATCTTTGCAATGTGAAATCTGTTCAAATAAGTTTAGATGTTACAAACACAAACATAGATGATCATAAGTATCTGTCAGGTTGAACCCATATGGGAGTAGCTTGCTCCCTGCAGAAAATTGAGACATTTCTGCATCTATTTCTTCAAATGCTTGTTAGAATATGCTGGGGTTGGGCACTCATTTCGGGCTGGAGAGATGGCTCAGAGGTTAAGAGCACTGGCTGTTCTTCCAGAGGTCCTGAGTTCAATTCCCAGCAACCACATGGTGGCTCACAACCATCTGTAATGAGATCTGGCTTCCTCTTCTGGCCTGAAGGGATATACGCAAGCAGAACACTGTATACATAATAAATAAATAAATTTTTAAAAAAAGAAAAAAGAAAAGTACTCATTTCTAGGATTTCCTCCTAAAGTCTTAATTAATGCAGTAGGTCCATAGACAAGACCATAATGCAATGGTTCTTGTGGTAAATATAGTAAGCCCTACTACGGTTCCTTGCCTTGGAGAAGTTCATGCTACCATGATCATATTGCACCTGGGATCCTTCCCCGACAATGAGTGAAAATGACCAGATTGCATCCTAGGCCCATTGAATTTAGGAAAAACCAAAGTAGATAGATGAAGCTAGAAATCCCAGGTTCTAGACAGAGGAACTACTTGTTAGGCCTCTGCCATTCAACCCAGTTACCAAAACTCACGAGGTATGGTTCTAGACCCCCAACTGTGATGAAAGGACCTTTCAGTCCATTTGCCCCTTGGGTGTTTATGTGCTGCTCACTGAGTAGGAGACAGTAACTGGTACAGAACCTTTGCTTTGAAGAGTTCAGCGTAAGAAAGAGCTAGACAGGTAAACAGCTATGCTGTTACCAGAGAGCAGGAAGGATTGTGGGAACACAGGAGGAGGGCAGGCCTAAACGCCTCCTAGAGGGCAGTTTTCAGCATGTCTGCACCAGGCTTTCCTGATGCAGGAAGGTAAAGTGCACCCGGAGAGCTGCCAGCTCACAGTTCCGGCCCCTAGCAGCAGGAGGAAATCCTGTGGCCACACTGCTGACCACACTTAGTCTGTTCTGACATGTCTGAGTAAGAAGACCCATCTCTTCATAGCTGCATATTCTCTCCAGAGCAGAGTTTGACGCAAGACTCTCATAGGGAGCATCATGTGCCACCATCACGGTTCTAGTTTCTTCGTTTTTAAAATGTTTAATTAACTCCCTAGGGAAAACATTAACCATGTCACTGTTTCCTCTCATAGCTGAAATATAAGGAAGTTTACCAAAGAAATAAATCTAACTGCACCATCAAGCCAGATGCTGTTCATATCAAAGCAGCCAAAGATGCCTACAAAGTCAACACCAATGTAAGTTCAAGAGTTCCCCCACAAGCCAACCTTAGTCTCTTTCTGCTGCTGTCCTAGAATACCTGTGACTGGGTAACTTACAGAAGCTGATTTAAGTTCTAGAGATAGAGAGGTCCAAAGTGTGATGGGAGTATCTGGCATGGCGTCCTCTCGCTGCATTAGCTGATGGCGGGAAGCAGAAGGGCAGGAGAGCAGGGGGAAAGACGGAGAGATGACCTGCACACTCCTGCAGCGTGAGCAGCAGCACTCCTGGAGGCTCTGCCTTCGTGACCACATGGCCGGCTGAAGGTCTCAGCTCCTCCTACCCTCACAGTGGTAATACAGCCTCAACACGAGTGTTGGAGATTGCTGCAGCTGGCCATTTGAACCATGGCAAGCGCCATAGGGATTTATCCACTTCAGCAAGTGCGTGGCCTTTCGCGTCTCTTCATGAGACGAACCTCTGCCTGTCCAGATGAAAAGCTCTGCTCCAGGAAAACGAGTCATGAATGACTCTTCATGAAGGAGCCTGAAGAAGAGCAAGGGGGCCTCACCTAGGTCACATGTTACCTCTACATAGCCTTTGTGAGCAGCCAAAACCTGGCAGTTAATTCTAAAGTGAAGGCTGCGTTCTGCAACATGCTTCAGCATCTTTCATTCTTTGCCCCGTGCTCTCCTCCTGCCTGAGCTCTGGTATCTGCTTCTGGAGGAGGAAACAGAGTTCCTAGCTGCTGTCAGGTCACTGTCTGGATCCTCTACTTGCTTAGCTCTTCCCTGCATTGATACATTGCTTTAGCTGGCACACCCTGAAGGCTCACCCGCAGATAGAGCTCCATGAATTAGATGGGCACCAACTCTTAAAAATATATAAAAGAGTGTCATGAAACATTAGCAATCCATCTTACTCTCATCCATTCCAGAAGCATCCATTTTTTGGGGCCAGTAAACTAAGGTGTCATAGGAGCTGGCAGGTGTCTTAAGGATGACTGTCTTAGTTAGGGTTCCTATTGCTGTGAAGAGACACCATGACCACGGCCACTCTTATAAAGGAAAACATTTAATTGGGGTGGCTGGCTTATGGTTTAGAGGTTTAGTCCATTATCATCATGGCCGGAAGCAAGGCAGCATGCAGGCAGACATGGTACTGTAACTGAGAGTCCTTACAATTTGATCCAAAGTCAACAGGAAGTGAACTGCCTCACTGGGCATAGTTTGAGCATATATGAGACCTCAGACCTGCCTCCACAGTGACACACTTCCTCCAACGAGGCCACACCTCCTAATAGTGCCATTCTCTTTGGAACCATTTTCTTTCAAACCACGACAATGAGTTAGTGGGCCACAAATAGGGAAATAGATGTGGAAAGGAAATATAGTAAAAGAGACACTGTGGAATCTGGGTGGTGGTTTATGTAGTCTCTGTCATCTCCTGGCCACCTTTACAGAAATACCTGTAATTTACTCACAAGTTAATAAGCACCTGACTCTGAAAGTGCTGAGGGTGGCTGGCAGTCAAGGTAGATTATAGAATCATTTCACCTGGAGGTATTTCAATGCTTTAGCACTCATCTGGGGGCAAAGGGTGTCAATGGATGACCTGAGTGGCTGACAAGCTGTATAGAGCACAGACAATTTCGCGGGGGTCCTATGA
This sequence comes from Peromyscus leucopus, assembly GCF_004664715.2. NCBI lineage: Eukaryota > Metazoa > Chordata > Mammalia > Rodentia > Cricetidae > Peromyscus > Peromyscus leucopus. The sequence goes on along the minus strand of NC_051066.1, from coordinate 29,831,581 downwards.
GCTGTGATTTGTGGAATGTTAAACTGCAAGTGTCCACCTGTGCACTGCATGTATTTGTAAACTCGGGCTGAGTGTTGTCTCCCTGTCACACTGCAAACAGCTGGACTATAAGAAGCAATATGAAGCCAACAAAGCCTACTGGAAGTGGACGCCTGACAGGCCTGACTTCATCCAGGCTGCCAAGTCATCCCTACAGCAAAGTGATGTAAGAGCGGGGGCAGCATGTGGTTGTTTCAAATATGCACCGTCAGGGCACCTGCCCCAGCTGGTTGGAGGTGCAAGTGGAAGGACGTTTGAGGGGAGGAGCGAGTTCAGGAACCAAACCTGGCTGTTGAGCCTGTTCTCTGACGACTGGGCCCAGGCACCGAGGACTCAGGGTCCTGAAGCCTGAGAGGGGTTGGCTGGGAGAGCTGAATGCTGGTCCTGGTCCTGGCCCTGGGCTGGAAGAGATGAATCCAGCATATGGGAGCAGTGAAAGGCCAGGAAGCCCCTCCCTTTACTCTGGGAATGATTATTCCCTCTACCGACTCCTCTCTGGTCTACTCAAATGACCTGCTGCCTCTGCTTTCTTCTATCACAGTTTGAATATAAGCTGGACCGAGAGTTTCTCAAGGGCTGCAAGCTTTCTGTCACTGATGATAAGGACATGGTGCTCGCCCTCAGGAACTCCTTAATAGAAAGTGATGTAAGTATCCAGCCTTCTACAGTGTCTATCTATCCTGACTCAAGGCCATCTTTTGCAGCAATAGTCCCCAGACATATCCAGGACAGGGTAGAATTCCTCTCTGTAGGAACTTGCTTGTGGTCCTGCCCTCAGTGGCATCAGTGATAAGCTGGGGTGGGGCAGGGGGAACCTGTAAAAGTGCTGATGAGCCCAGGATTGTTCTTGGCTTATACTACAGTCGGCAGTTCACACGGCACAGACTAAGACTCGGAAGATATGGCAGGATTCTGTCCCAGACCTTAAGTTTCTTCTCTGTAGGAATCCTGTTCTTCCTACCATGCACTTTCCACATCTGTAAAGGAAGAAAGATCGTGTTTCCAGGGCTGATGGGTGTCAAATGACATATTTGAGAATGCTTTGGACTAAGGGCAAAGATTTACTGAGAAATTTTCATACTTATTAAAACCTCAACTTGAAAGTTGTCAGGAAAAAAAAAAACATATTTTCAACGAGCATCAAATCCTTTATTGTGTGCCTAGTCGGTATTATTCTCTCAGATATTGTTGAGGGATTTGGGGGCCGATTGAAAATGTGCAAGATCCTCAGAGAAAGTAAAGAAATGCCTCCCCGCTTTCTACTCCCACAGCTGAAATACAAAGAGAAACATGTTAAGGAAAGAGGAACATGTCATGCTGTGCCTGACACCCCACAGATCCTCCTGGCAAAGACTGTCAGCAATCTGGTGTCTGAGGTAACCCACCCACAGCCCATATGCTTCACTTCCGTCTCAGGCTGAAGCCCCATGCAGTCCTTAACAAGCTCTTTGTGGATTCCCCCAGAACAAGTACAAGGACCATGTTAAGAAGCACCTGGCCCAGGGCTCATACACAACGCTGCCAGAGACCAGGGACACAGTGCATGTCAAGGCCGTGACCAAGCACGTCAGTGATGTAAGTGGCCAGCCACAGAGCTCTCAGTGGCAACCTTGAATCAGATCAAAGACTGGCACCTTCTTGCTTACAAATGCCTTCTTTCATGTATCCGCACCCTTAACCTGAGTACCCGTATATGAATCCTAAGCTCCAGTTTTTAAAAATGTATTGGTATTCCAGTCGTGGTAGTTGTGGCAGATGGAGGCTTTGCTTCCTAGCACATCAAGCAGTGTAAGGCGTAACTAATGTTAATAATGGGCAGGAGCAATGCCAATCAAGAAGGCCTCTGCTACCGTTAAACAGCTGTACAGTTTGAGAGCTAAAATCTCCTTGTGCACCTCAGTAATCTCTGCCCGCTGCATCCTGCTCTTAGAGCCTATGAGTCATATATTTCAAAGGTAAGAAAAAGGAGTAAGCACCTAATATGATTGAATTCAGTTCTCCAAAGCTTGCTGGGTGGTTCTGGTGTTGGTTCCAATAGAGAAAAGACAGGGAGGAAGTAGATATGACCCAGAGATCAAAGTTCCAACTGATACCATGATGGGGAGCCATGGATTTTCCTGGAGATTTCTCAGATTCTTCAAATAAATCTTTCCCTCACCTTCCTCTGCTCACATGAGTAATTCTGATGCTGTTTAGACAAATTACAAAAAGAAGTTTGTCAAAGAGAAAGGGAAGTCCAACTACTCCATCATGCAAGAGCCTCCGGAAGTGAAGCATGCCATGGAAGTGGCCAAGAAGCAGAGTGATGTAAATTCCTTCTCAGCATCCCAGTGTTGTGTGATATTGTGTTTGTGTTCTGACAAATAATGCTTGCCGGGAGATCAGAGGGTGGAGCTAGCCACTAGTTAACCACGGAGGCCAGACAATGGTGGGACACACCTTTAATCCCAGCACTCGGGAGGCAGAGCCAGGCGAATCTCTGTGAGTTCCAGGCCAGCCTGGGCTACCAAGTGAGCTCCAGGAAAGGCGCAAAGCTACGCAGAGAAACCCTGTCTTGAAAAACCAAAAAAAAAAAAAAAAAAAAAAAAAAAAAAAAAGATCAGGAGTTTAAGGCCACCCTTGAACCAGACTAAAAGAGAAACAGAGCCTGGCTGTGGTGGTGGTGCGTGCCTTTAATCCCAGCACTAGGGAGGTGGAGACAGGATCTCACCCCCATTCAGTCTAAGGATTCGTAGAGGTAAGGAGTTTCCAGTGGCTGCTGCTCTGCTTCTCTGATCTTTCAGTTTTCACCCTTGATATTGACTCTGGGTTTTTATTGTTAAGACTAATTAGGTTTCATCTCGATTCATCCCAGAGGATCACTTGGGACTGTGGACCCTTAATGAATGCATGTTCCTACTCTAGTGATTTCTCTAGCTGATGATTTTAGAAATACAGTGGTGGATACTGGCTTGCTTTTACTTACACAAATGTTTGTATTGAATGAGAACGTTTCAAGATTCTGTGTACCTCAAGTAACCATTTCCTTCCCCCAAATAAAGGTTGCTTATAAAAAAGATGCCAAAGAGAACCTGCACTACACCACAGTGGCTGATCGGCCAGACATCAAGAAGGCCACCCAGGCAGCCAAACAGGCCAGTGAGGTAAGAGTGTGATCAAAGTGTCCCCGGCACCCAGTGTCTACTGTGAACAGGAAGAACAGGTGTGTGCCACCACAACCACACTGCCCACTTCGGTTTTCTCTGATCCAGGTGGAGTACAGAGCCAAGCACCGCAAAGAAGGCAGCCATGGGTTAAGTATGCTCGGCCGCCCAGACATTGAGATGGCCAAGAAGGCAGCCAAGCTGAGCAGCCAGGTAATGGGGAATGGCAAGCAGTGACTCCAGTGTGAGATTTTAAAAACCGTACAGCAAGAAGTGGTTCCCAGAAAGAGCAGTTCCCCCAACTAGAAGGACATGGGCTCTTAAGTTGCACATATAGCACTTTGAAAAGTCCTGAGGACCTTGACTCATTTCCTGCTTGCCACGCTAGCTAGACCTTCCAGTCTTCCACATCTCCATTGATAGGTATGCATCTGGCTGCCTGTGCATTTAACTGCTCTCATGTGACAAAGGGGACTTCTTCCCAGGCAGTAAGATTTATATCCAAGTCTGCTTATACCTGGGCACCTCTGAGAGACTTGGTACTGTGTAGCAGTCATGAATCTCTAACTTACAAAACCCAACTGTGTAAAAGAACCCTTATTCTTTCATTTAACACACTGCTATTGAGTGCCCCAGCTAGGCCATCGCTGACTAGGGGTGAGCAAATGTCTTCAGATTCTTGTCTCTGCAGTTAAATAATTACAATCTAGTATGATGAATGTTAGATCAAGGTATACACAGGGTGTTGGGGAGAATGCCTCATTTCAGTAGGCTTTATATTATCGAGAAGACAGACTCAGAAATGTGCTGCCCAAAACCAGCTGCCACATATTTCCTCCTTTCTCTACAATGCCTCCAATTTACACAAGTTTTCCGAGTTCAGCTCAGAGAGCTGTAGTCTAACACTAGCTCTCTTGGAGGACAGTCTTTGGCTTATCTGACTTCAGGTCAAGAATATCTTCTTTCTCCTCCAGTTTGAAAATCCTGTCTTTGCCTTCTTCACTGTCCATTATCTTCAACTACTTGTTTGAAGAAATAGCTTTGGGATTCATGTGATTGTTGTATGTACCGACCTCCAGAAATACCAAACATGATATTATAAACCAATGATATCAAGTTACAAAATAGGAAAACAAGTTGGAATTATTGAGACAAAAGGTCAGGTGACTGCAAACAAATAAATGTGATTTTTTTAGTAAGTGCCAATACTTAACTTACTGGGCCAAGGTTACCTGACAGGGCCAATAGGAAATGAATCTTAATTGGGTATCGGTTGGAGGGGTCATAGCAAGACTGAGACTATGACAGGTTTATTGCAAGCCATCAGATTTTTTTTGTACATTTATCAGAAGCAATGGAGGTTTTTAGGATCAATGCACTTGTAGTTGCCAGGATAAAGTGATGTTTGCAAGCTATATAGGGTACACAAGATCAATTTCTAAGACTAATTGTCCAGCCAAGCTTCTGTATGCCTCCTTGACTTCTAAGGAACACAGAGACACACAGGTGGCATTCACTGCCTCAGGGAGTGCCTCAGTTTTTCAGGAACTAAAAGGCACACTGCCTCAGGAGCCATGGACCCTCACCTGAAAAACCTGATGCATTCCTCTCAAGGAATCTAGAACAGACCAACTCCATGATATCTCATACTTATATGCAAATTTTCTATTCAATATTTTATCATAAATTAATGGAATCATATGACCACTTGAGACCAAAATATAATATGACTAACTTTTTAAAAAACTATCATCTTGTAGTAAAAAATAACAAGAACTTACAAACATAAAACATTCTTAATGTTTTTAAATTTCCAAAGTTATACAGTTATCAAATATTTTAATATTAAAACTTTGAAAACTTAAGGTTTCGAACATTGAGAGGCCCGTAAATCCTATGTAAATTTAAATCCTAAGTAAATCCTTTGTCATGAAGAATGCATCTCACCTGAACTCTTCATGAGCTCATCTCCCTGACTCACATTATATGAAAGGCTTGCTCTTTTGATAGTGTTTGATAGTGTCCTCTGTAGCCCCTGGCCAAGGACCTCAGTGTTGGGTGGTCTCCCCATGCTGACTTGCTGTCTTGCTATGTACCTAAGCAGAATACCATGTCAATGACATGTATGTGGAACATAACACATGCAGCCATGATGAGGCAACTTAAGATTCTCATCAGTAATGTAAGAATGCTGCCAGCAAGGCAGCTTCTCTGGCTTTCTCATTTCCTTGGCCTTGGTCAGAGGACTGACCAGGTCCTGCTAGTCCTGTTAAAAAAGGTCCTGTCCTTTTTTCCTGTAAACTTTGTGTTGGAACATGTATAATGCTGTGGGGAATTGTTGAGGAGAATACTTACTGTCTTAGTTAGGGTTTCTATCGCTGTGAAGAGACACCATGACTACAGCAACTCTTATGAAGAAAACATTTATTTGGGGTGGCTCACTTCCAGTTTCAGAGGTTCAGTCCATTATCAGAATGGGTAGCATGGCGGCATGCAGGCAGACACAGTGCTGGAGCTGAGAGTGCTGCATCTTTCAGGCAATAGGAAGTCGACTGACTGTCACACTGAGGGAAGCTTGAGCAAAGGAGACCTCAAAGCCCACCCCCACAGTGATACATTTCCTCCAACAAGGCCACACCTCCTAATAGTGCCACTCCCTTTGGGGGCCATTTTCTTTCAAACAAACACACTTCTCTTACGGTCTCTTTTTCTTCTCAAAACTTTTCTTCTGAAACACACTTGGAGCAAGAAGATGCTCAAATATTTTCCTCATAGTACCTTCATCCTTTGTAAAAACAAGTCTTCATGTGAATAATTTTCTATTTAGGGATTGTTTTTTCAGTCTTTATAAATACCAATATCTCATACAATGCCCTGAAAACCAGCTAAACAATTAGACATTAGACCATTAAATAGACATTAAACAATTAGACATTAGCCATTTAAATAGATGTTAAACAGTTAAAAATAAGTATTGGGAAGAAAGCTAATTTATAACCTCTTTCAGCACTGTGTGTGCAGCAGACCCATAACTGAGCCTTGTGGATTAACAGGGCCTGGGTGCTGCCTCTCATTGGGCCATAGCCAAACAGCTACCCCAGAGGCTTCCATGGTTAGTGAACAAAAGTAGGCTTGATGGTCCCGAATGCCAAGGGTATGTGTTGTCACTGCCCTCTCCACCCAGTCCAACGCCACCCTCCCCATTGCTGAAGTGGCAGAGTCTTATGTAAGGACACATCTTTGAAGATATGGTTGGTTAAACGAAAGCCCAAGGTGCTCAAATCATGTTAACCATTATGCTAGGCTGCATTTGCCTGGCAGCTCTCTTTTAGAGAGGAAAGGTGTTTGGGGTTGTTGTGTTAATTTTAAAAGTTGGAAATTTAGGGCTGGAGAGATGGCTCAGAGGTTAAGTGCACTGGCTGCTCTTCCAGAAGTCCTGAGTTCAATTCCCAACAACCACATGGTGGCTCACAACCATCTATAATTCGATCTGGTGCCCTCTTCTGGCCTGCAGGGATATATGCAGGCAGAAAACTGTATACATAATAAATAAATAAATCTTTTTTAAAAAAAGTTGGAAATTTAAATAAACTTGAGATTGAATAAAGAAACTCAGATGAGGCCAATGGAATGGCCGTTCCTCAGAACAAATACTGCTTCCGAAAGAAGTTACAGTCTCAAAGACGGAGAGCAGATGGCCTGCATGCTTCTAGGTTTTGTTCTTACTCAGCATGAGGGTCTGTTTCTTCCCGTCCCCATGTGGACTGGTGCACTTTCTCTTGGTGTCATAACTGTGGTGGCCATCCCTCGTCTTCTGGGTTTCTAAACATAAGCTTCTGCCTTCTGGTCTGGACACCAGTTCTTCCCACTTCGTTCCCAGGCTTCCCTCTCATTTGGGAGTGAGTTGTTTTCAGAGCAGAGCCCTGTAGCAGTGCCTACATTTTGTTCCTGGGATGCGGCTTTGCTTTCCACCCCCTGTTCTGTCTTTGTGCCTGCAGTACCCTCCCATCCCCATGCATCGTCCCCTCGGCTCCCCACAGTGGATGCAGACAGAGTGTGCCAGTCCTAGCGCTGTGGTGGCGTCTTCTCCCGTCTGGCAGGCTCTGTTGGTTTTAGACTTCACAGTCTCTGTTCTGCGGGGCACATCAGGCAATCAGGGAAGCACCGTGATGAAGCCTGAAGGGCACTGGTTTTAAATCTGGCAGAGGGAGGTATCCTGGTATGTGGGTGAGTGATACTTCTGCCGTGGATTTTGTGTTTTCCTTTTCTCATTGAGAGTCTCTGTGTTAAGCCGTCTATTGCAAGGAGAATCAGCAGACGGCTCTGACAAAGGCTGAGAGAAGTTTGAATTGATGAGCTTCCCTGGGTTGGGAGACACTTTTCCTGGCTAGAGGCAACTCACATATCCACTCACCCCAGGAAGGCAGCTCACAACAGACCAAAGTAATGATTGCAACAAAGTCCAATTGGGTGAACCATTGAGGTTTTTGTTTTGGTTTTGGGGGTGGGGGGTAGAGCAACCCAGAAAGCCTACTGCAACATGGCAGCTGAAGCCCTGGGGCTCTCACCCAGCTTGCAGGCAACCCCGGGCTGAACAGTGTTCTTTCTTTCTGTGTTTGGCTGCCTGGCCTCCACCTCCACCCACTGTTATCCCTTTTATACTGTTGGTAGGGACCCTCGAGACTCTTCCCAGGTCCATCCCCCCCCCAACACTCCAGTGACCTTTTGTTTATCTCCTCTATGCTTCCTGGGGCAATGGCTGCAACACAGAGAGAATCTTCCAGCCCTAAGAGCCAATGCTGCCTTTTAATTGGTTTAACCTGTGGTAAGAGGGGGACGCTTGTGAACTTCTAGGCCTGATCCACTGAGGTTCGTGATGAAGGCATCGGTTTGTTTGTCAATAAGGAAAGTTATTTGATTGAATTCTCCAGTGAGTAGCCATCTCTTTATGTGTCTTCTTGGGCATAGTGACCATCTCTTCCTTACATTCACTCCTTTGCATGTCCTTACTCTTATGTGCAATGAATACAATGAATCTTACATTCCTCATTATTCTAAAATATCTCACTTTTTCTTCATTTTAAATCTGATACTCGAAGCCATTACCTGCTGAGCCATCAGGCTGGCCCCTGTGAGTTAAACATAGTAATAATGATGATAATGATGATGATGATATAATCAAAGTCCTATTTTAAGGTAATAATAAATTCTCCTAGCTTAACCAATTCTCACTTCTCAACATTTGACATTTACAACCCCCTCTCCATTCCTTACAACAGCTCTAAGATGTTTGAGGTGCCCAGGTAGGAAAGCTAAAATGATCCTGGTATTGTAGACAGCCTCTCTGAAATCAGCCTAAAGCCTTTGCTGCTTAGTATTGACTTACATTAGCAAGAGGAAGCCACTGATGCCTCTGGATAATATGATGAGCAAAGTCAACACTGTCCTGCATCCCTTGATACCATTCCTGATTGTTGACCCTTAAACTCTTAAAACTGCCCCACAGGGTAACAAATTGTGTGATCATTTATAACATGGGCCTATTCACTACTGTTCACATTTCCCTGTCGGATGCCTAGGGATAATCTGGATGTTTGCATTTGTTGTTAGGTTAAATACCGAGAAAATTTCGACAAAGAGAAGGGCAAGACACCAAAATACAACCCAAAAGACAGCCAGCTCTACAAAACTATGAAAGATGCTAACAATCTTGCAAGCGAGGTATGTTCTTTAATTGTGGTGAGTTGTATAACATACTGTTGGCCATTTTGACCATACTTCAGGAGCATTAATCACTTTCACAGCGTTCTCCAATCACCTCCACTATTCCCAAAGCCTTTTAATTACCCCAAACAAAACCACTAAGCAACCCTTACTTCCCTTAGCTGCTGGTAACCTCTCTGTCTGTATGATTTTGCCTAATTTACAAATGTCATATAAGTGGAATCCAAAACATCTATTTTTGTATCTTATTTAGTATAGCATTTTAAGGTTCTCACCACAGTGCCAAATTAATTAGCCCTGCATCCCATTTTATGGTGGAGAAACATTTCAGTGTTCCAATATTCCAGTATATCACACTTTTGTTGGTGATTTCCATTTACCTAGTGATAGACTTGGGTCGTTTTGGCTCTCTGGCAACTGTACACAGAGTGCTTTCCTTCATAGCCATCCCCAGCATTCATTTCATGAAGGGGCATCTTCCTGTCGTTTTCCTTAGTGCTGTTTCTAGTTTCTAGTTTCTATTTGTGTGACTTCCAGTTTTCCTCCCTCACCACTAGGTTAAATATAAGGCTGACCTGAAGAAACTCCACAAGCCGGTGACTGACATGAAGGAGTCTCTGATAATGCATCACGTCCTGAATACCAGCCAGCTTGCCAGTTCTGTAAGTTCATTCATTGCTCTGGAAACAACTCCCTTTGGCCATTTTCAGCTTGTTTTCCCCTCTGGGCTCCTATGGTCTCCTCTCTGCTACTGATAACATTACATTTATCACAGAATCCCCATTTGACGATATTCCTGCAAATGACGTTAACCTACCCATCCTGCATCAACTACCTGCAATACCTCTTAAAATGTAAAATTGCTTCTATTCGGGTTGGGGATGTAGCTCCATAATGTTTACCCATGGGTTTGATGCCCAGGAGAAAAAAACCAAACCAAACCAAATAGCTCTGGTCCTTGTAAGGATGTAAAAGAATCCTCTAAAACAGCCTCTCACTTCAGTGATGCCTATTCAGGAGCAACCACACCAAGGCAGCATTTGCGTCTGGCATTAGTAACAGTGCTGCATTTGGAGCTCCAGCTATCTACCTTTTGTTTTTCTTTCTTCTTTTTTCTTGGCAAGGAAGGGTGATGGGGCGGAGAGAGGGGTCTCTCTCTATGGACCTGGCTGACCTGGAGGTTGCTATGTAAACCAGACTGGCTCTGGATGTAGACCTCTGTCACCTCTGCCTCTGAGTACAGGGATTAAAGGTGTGTGCTACACACCTGGCCCTTCACCACCAAATCTAAAGAGGAAAACTGAGGCATTGTGGAGCCTTTCCACTGACGTGTTTTCTGCCGCTTCCCTTCAGTACCAGTATAAGAAGAACTATGAGAAGAGCAAAGGCCACTACCACACGATACCCGATAACCTGGAGCAGCTGCACCTCAAGGAAGCCACTGAGCTGCAGAGCATAGTAAGTCCATCAAGATGGCTTGCCTTCACCCAGCTCCAACTCACCCACGGTATCGAAAACCAGCATCAAGTCCTCTCCAGGAATGAGGCTTTTAATAGACATTATTTGAGAAAATACTCATGGGTACCGGGGCTTTGAATTTAGTAACATTTTTGAGATTATTGTATCAATAGTATTTGTATGCAGTAGAAAAATATACATGCTGGACTGTTTGTTTAGGTTGTGACATGGCTGGAAGCATGACAGTTAATTTCCCAGAGAGACAAACCCCTTATAGCAACCCTGATGTGCCCCCTGATGCAGTCTGTGTCCCAAGTCAGGAGACACCAGTAGATGACAGGGAATCCAAGGGGCGGGTTTTACTAGACAAGTGACATGATCAGCTCTAGCTCTGGAAGAGTCTCTGGGTGTTGTAATTTTTTTCATAGAAAAGAACTTACTATTAACATGGCCTTGATACCACAAAATCACTGTTTTGGGGCCCCATCAGGTATTGGCCGGGGGGCTGAGGGACTGTAGGTGCTCACACATCCCATGCAAAGCAGTGTGTGTCCTCTTCAGTGTCCCATCATAACTCAGAGAGCTGAGCTGAGCAAGGCCATTAAGGCTATGTGTAGAAGGGTCTTTTTCTGTTTCTTCTCTGTGAGATATTCTATGTGACTCCCCGATCATTAATAGCATGTTGTAAGGAGGAGATAATTTTATTTGATAATGTCAAGTTTATTCGTGATTCAACCCAGCTGTAAACTGGTTTTCCTTTCAATGCCAGTTTATAGTAAGTAGCTAAACAGAGAGGGAGAGTGTTGGCCCAGGGGAAGTTATTTGCTTATAAAGCCTACATTCACGTGTTCTCCATCCAGTTGAGCCCACAGATCTCTGATGATAGTTCTTGTAAAAGGACTGGGGGTTTTATCAGAAATATCAACAGATGCTATTTATTCTCAAAGCACTCATATATCTCTATCAAATCTTGGCCAACCTCATATAAGGGTACTTTTCTCCGAGCATCATTTCCATACATTAGTATTTCTGTCGGCTGATTGTTGCTGCTGATTCTTTTGTGTCTCTGAATTAAATCTAAACATTGTAGAGTGTATGTCTCTGGCAACATTGGTTCTCTTCCCTACCCTTACCCCATCCCCAGGCATCAACTCAAAGGTCCTAGATCTGTACTACAACAGGGAAGTCTTTTGAGTAGCAATGAGATGAGTCAACTGGACATCATTTGTCAACTGAAGGTCCTTTCCCTAGCTTAGGAGTGGTTCATTCCTGTAATCCCAGTACTTGAGGCAAGAGGACTGTGAGTTCAAGGCTAGTCTGTGATACATTGTGAGAACCTGTCTCAGATAATATTAAATAAAGTAATAAATTTCTGTCCACAAATAAAGTCTTTGTCTAGGAAGTGACAAGCAGAGAGATATTAACAGACCTTCTCATCACTAGGTAAAATACAAAGAAAAATATGAAAAGGAACGAGGAAAGCCCATGCTCGACTTTGAGACTCCAACCTATATTACCGCCAAAGAGTCTCAGCAGATGCAGAGTGGGGTAAGTCCTGCAGAAACTTCACGCAAGGACCACACCATGAAACAAAGAACACTGGCTCCAATTACCTGCAAGTGGTAGGAGGTACAGCTTTGTAACCCATGATTACTAAAATCTTGCTCACTGCAGAAATTCTATACTTATTTTCTTTAAGATGTTTTGAGTAGTATTTGGCATACCTGTTTTGTTCCAACAAACATTTTCATAAAATTAGAAAACAATTATCCCTAAACATGAAGAGATGATATGGAATACAATTTGAATATTTCTTTGCTGGGTGAAAAGTTCCCACTTCACAAGTGCATCGCTGCTTTGCCATGCTCTCCACTTAGTGGGATGCCCCAAGCCAAACAAGTGGGGATCCATTCCTGCACGTCCATGTTTACTGTGGCAGTATTAACTACAGCCAAGTCAGGCAATTGGCCTGCTTGCCCATCAACAGATGAATAGATATGGAAAAAGTCATGTTATTTATACACAGTGGAGTTCTACTGACCCATACAGAAGGGAGTCATGTAACTTGTAGGCAAATGGATGGAACTGGAGTTCATCATGTTAAGTTAAATAAGCCAAACTTGGACAAATGTCCTATGTTTACAGAACCCAGATTTTATTTTTAAGGACATGAATGCACAGAGGGAATTATGTGTAAAGACCAGGAGGGGAGAAGGGGAGAAAAGAAGGATAAAGAGACAGAGATAGAGATGTGGTGGGGATACAGATATGATCCAAGTATATTATATACATACATGAAAAATATTGAGTCAAAATGCCATATTCTTTATCATGAAAAGTGGAGATATTTTTAAACTATGTTTTTCACTTTGAACTGTAAGTGGAGAAGGGAATTTTACAGGGAAATGGGCCTTTGGGGATCTTGTTTGCCTCTTCTCCATGAGGCCCATCTCCAACTATAACAACAGGTGATGTTTTGTTTTTTTAAGAAAAGCAGTTTGTGGACTTTCCTGGTATATGGAATGCAGGCCATGGAAGGTTTAAAACAGGTTCAAATCATTGGTGAATCTGAAGTAAGCACTAAAGGAGTGCTTTGTAGTGCTCTTGAAACTTTTCTGGGCATTTAAAACTCCATGAAGATAAGTCACAAAAGCATGCTTCTCACATCTATTCCTGTTCTCTGTGAGAGTGATGTTATGTGTTGAAGAGATCTGGGAAGAGGGGGATAACCCGTTCTCTCCACCATGGCCGAAACCACAGATTCCTATGCTCCTGTCCCACTGTTCACCTAGTCTATTCAGAGATTAAAGTGACAGGCCACGAGCCCCTTGCTGCTTCCTGGAAGCCCAAGAGGACGTGACTGTGCCTGGCACTGGGATGCAGACATGGCTGCCTGGCACTGGGATGCCAGAGCCTAACAAAGGGCTGGCACAGGGTAGATGTTGACTGTTACATGAAGAGGTGGAAAAGAAGGATACAACAAGGGTGGTGACTCACACCTGTAATCTCAGCACTCAGGAGGCTGATGCAGGAGGATCATGAGTCCAAAGCCAGCCTGTCACAGCTCAAAAATAAGAAGTCATGATGATGAGAAGTGCCAATGAAGATTCAGTCCTTTGGGCTCTTCTTTCTAAGTTTATCCCTGGAACTGCTGTAAATTCTGAAATTTTGTCCACTTAAAAAAGAAAGAAAGGAAAACTAGTGGTGGAGGAGCTGTTGAGCTGTTGAGCTGTTGAGATGGCTCCGTGGTTTAGAGCACAGGCTGCTCTTCCAGAAGACCCAGGTTTGATTCCCAGCACCTACAGGGCAGCTCCCAACTGTAACTCCAGTTCCTGGGAAATCCAACACCCCTTCTGGCCTAAGCAGGCAAAAGCCCCATACACATAAAAATCCAATCAAATCCAATGGAAAGTGGGATGGGACCAGCATGATGACTCAGTGTGCAAATCACTCGCAGCGCAGGCCTGACAAGTGGAGTCCCATCCTGAAGACCCACAAAACCCAAAGAGGGAACTGACTCCTGCGAGTGTCCCTGTCCTCCACACATGGCATAAGCACTGTGGTGCGTGTGTGCCCATGCTTTCACTCATGCATCACCCCCAATAATGGAAATAATTATAAAACCATGAAATGGGACAGTCTCAGGAAGAGAGTAGGGTCTAAGTTGATGGCTCAGCCATCCTCCCACCATGGTTGGGGTCAGCTCCATCGTAACCTTAGACAGACTTTGGGGAGTCATCGGAGAGCTTCAGAGTTTCTTTGGAGCCACTGACTGCCAGCCAAGTATTTCCAGAATGACAAGACACTTCCAAATGTGAGACCCTTGTCAGAACTGTGACTAAGAGGCCAAACCCGGAAAGAAAATAGGATTTTTCTTCGTAGGACTGAAATGTGGATTCTAATGGTCTCTCTTGTTTTTCCTTCCCACTCATATTAGAAAGAATATAGGAAAGATTATGAAGAGTCCATTAAAGGCAGAAACCTGACAGGCCTGGAGGTCACGCCAGCCTTGTTACATGTCAGACATGCAACCAAAATAGCAAGCGAGGTAGTAGCTACTTGGTCTTCCCTTCCCTCTTCACCCAATAATCACACTAATGATTCCTCACTGTGCCCTGCCCGGGTCCCACTCGGGATTTTAGGTGGAGGTCCCGTGTTTGGTACTACCATCTAATCTATGACCCTTTTAATTCTAATAATTTTTAAAATGGAATCTCTAATAAAACCTGCATAGCTTAGTATTCTGTAGACAACCTAATAAAACATGCCTACCTTTGCATTCTATTAATTTCTAGTCTTGTATTTAATAATTAACATCCACTGTGAACCATACACCCTGAATTTACTCATGTATTTACTGACTCAACCAGGAACTGTTAAAATTTGGAATAATCGTTTTATTTATTGATTCATTAATTTATTTTGGTTTGTTTCTTTGGCTCTTCAGCTAAGAGAACAATCCAGGCTTTCTTGTCAGTTTTTGTTGCTTTTATCTTGTGATATAGAAAGAGTATAGGAAAGATCTAGAAGAAAGCATTCGTGGGAGAGGTCTCACTGAAATGGAAGACACTCCTGACATGCTGAGAGCGAAGAACGCCACTCAAATCCTCAATGAGGTAAGACCAGAGTCAACTACTGCACACACATAATTAATATGGATCTGCATCCTACCCAAGGTAGACCAAGAGAGAGAGAGAAAAAAATCATTTTCACGTTTCAGATTTTATATCCAGAATAATGATTAACTGCTAAATAAAATGCATGTCCATTTCTGATAAGTAGATATGAAAACAGTATGTGTCTCTAGCAGTTGTCATAACCAATTAGTATCTAATATTACTTGATTTAGTTTTGATGTATTCACAATGCTCATTTAAATGAAATCATACTACACTGGGATGGTGTGCACCTAAATGTAATCCTACTAATGTACCAACCCAGATTTAAAATTTACTCTCTGTGTTAACAGACTTCGCTTGCTTAATGTCACCATACATAGAGCAGGATAAATAAGCATGTCATCCTGCCCTGGGAAGGCAGCTGGCAAGGACACCACCTGTGATTCCTGCAGGGGCATGTTATGTGGATTTCTATTCATGCAGTACTGTTACCACCTGCTAAGAGAAGGCAGGTGACCTTTTTCTTTTAAAAACAATTCTTCTATAGAAAGAATATAAGCGAGACCTGGAGCTAGAAGTTAAAGGAAGAGGCTTGAATGCCATGGCCAATGAGACTCCAGATTTTATGCGGGCCAAGAACGCTACAGACATCGCCAGCCAGGTCAGTGCTGTATCCCTGCATGCTACAGACATGGCCAGCCAGGTCAGCTCTATCCCTGCATGCTACAGAGATGGCCAGCCAGGTCAGCTCTATCCCTGCATGCTATAATAACATGACCAGCCAGGTCAGCTCTATCCCTGCTCGTCATTTTACTTGTTTGGCAGTAACATTAAATGTTTAGCATCCTTAAACAAGCGTCTGCTTGGTGAAGTGCAATGTAAGGCCCAGGGACCCGTTGCCAGGCTGCTCCTGTCTGCCTTCCTGAGTTTAGAACCACAGGGGATGTTCAAAACAAAGTACAGAAGCTAGGGGACCAAATTACTGCATGGAACTGGGGCAGTTTCTGACATCCTTCTTCCTTAGCCAAATCACTCTTTATTTGGCACTAAGAATCTTCATTAGATTGTTTGGGGAGTTCTTTTCCCCTGCTTCTCGACCTAAATTTAAAACACATCTTTTGAGGCATTCAGTGTTGTGTAAGGCTCCCTGGTGTCGGGTCTTATGCAAACAACCCCTGCTTTACATACTCATACTCAGCCTACATCTAAATGGATAGCAACTCTTTAACAACCAAGACCTTTTTTTTTTTTTGGTTTTTCCAGACTGGGTTTCTCTGGGTAGCTTTGCGCCTTTCCTGGAACTCGCTTTGGAGACCAGGTTGGCCTCGAACTCACAGAGATCCACCTGCCTCTGCCTCCCGAGTGCTGGGATTAAAGGCGTGTGCCACCACCGCCTGGCGTTAAAGGCTAGGCTCACAACCAAAAATCTAACAGCCAAGACCTTTCCGAATCTCACTCTTTAATATAAAACTATAAGCATGGGCAGGAGGTTAACACGGCTCAGTGGTTAAGAGCACTGGCTTCTCTTTGGAAGACCTGGGTTAGATTCCTAGCACCCACGTGGCAGCTCACCACCTTCTATACCTCATGTTCCAGGAGCCCCAACATCCTCGCCTGGCCTCTGCAGGCACCAGGCATGCATGTGATGCACAGACATACCCTACAGGCACAGTGCCCATACACATAAAATTCTAAAACTTTGAAAACTATAAACACAACAGGAAAAAAAAAAATGTCATTGAATGCCAGGATAAAAACGAAAGAAGAAAGGAAAAAATATAATCAGCTCTTAATTCAACCAAGCCTGTAAGTGCTACGCATATTGGAAACATTCACCAGACTGTTTGGACGTCCTTTCACAGATTAAATACAAGCAATCAGCAGAAATGGAAAAGGCCAATTTCACTTCTGTTGTTGATACCCCAGAGATCATTCACGCTCAGCAGGTCAAGAACCTTTCCAGCCAGGTAAGATTGCTTTAGGGCAAGGTTTTCCTGTTAATTCCTAATGAATTGCTTTCTCAGACCACAGTTTCCTGCTGTTCCCCCTCCCTCTTACCCCGCCCCCAATGCCAGAACAGAGGGCCTTCGTTGACAGTGCAGATTTGAGTCAGAATTGAGGTTTCTGAATTGGATTTAAAGACAGATTGTAAGAAGGGTTGGAGTGTGGGCACCTCAGTAGTCAAGTGTGACACCTTGGGATCTAGCCAAAACACTGAAAGGAAAAACTCAAACTCAAACGGTCAGGAGGGGAGTTCCGAGCACTTCTGAGGTACAGCTCACAGTTAACGAATATTTTAGCATCTGCTCTAATGTGGGCTTAAGGTGTGTGAGTGCATGTGGAAGACACAACGTAGACCTGTGGCTGAGACTGAGTCATCAACGTGAACCATACAACCTGGAGCATCCAGGCTGGCTAGCTTCTGGATCCTGCAAATCCTGTGAGAAAAAGGAGGAAAGCTGTCTGTGGGCACAAGTCCTTGTCATCTCAGCACTTGGGGAGGATGGTGCGGGAGGCCAGCATAGACTGTAATCCAAGATCCTGTCTCAGAAACCAAATTAAGCACATATAAAAACAAAATAAAAATTAACAGGATTTCATCCTGGGTTAGTACTGTTCAGTGATGATCAGGATGTGCCTGCGTGGGCAGGATGCAAAGAACCTTCCCTGTGCTGAAGTGGAAGGACCATTTTAGGTTAGCAGCCTATGTCACCATGGGGCTCATGCTCCCTGTTTCTTGGAACCTTTTCCCAGAAAAAGTACAAGGAGGATGCAGAGAAGTCCATGTCGTATTATGAGACTGTCCTGGACACTCCAGAGATGCAAAGAGTCCGTGAGAACCAGAAGAATTTCAGCCTTGTAAGTTCCACTAAGGCCCAGCCCACTGGTGGGAGGACAGCAGGCTAAGGGTGGTGGCTTGGAGGACACACACTTGGCACCCATGAGGACAGAGGAGCACACGTGAATCTTCTCTGGGCTCACCCTGTATTTTAATCACAGATGAACATGAAAGTCTCAGCCGATCAATAGGTGGCTTCGTGTCACTGAATACAAACTGTTACCATCTTTTTTTTAAACTGGTGATATGTCCTCCTCCAACTAAATCTAAGCAAGAAATACCTTAAATTTTTTTGTACATTTTAGGTTTTCAAAAATTAGCTCTATGTCTGGGAGTACATGTAGCTTGGTGTTAAAACACGTGCTTCCTGTGGTATGAGACTCTGGGTTCAATCCCCGACAAATCTCCAGCAACACCCCATCACTAAAAATAGTTTCTCTCCTAAATTCTTAGTAAGGAACTGACTTTGGGCTATTGCATTGCGATTATTGTGCCATGTAAAATTTTAGCTTCCTATCCACAATGTAAAACAATTATAAAATGTGTCCGACAATGTTGGAATCATAACAAGATATTTACTCTTTCTCCATAGCTCCAATACCAGTGTGACCTTAAAAACAGTAAAGGGAAAATTACAGTTGTTCAAGACACGCCAGAAATACTGCGTGTCAAAGAAAACCAAAAGAATTTCAGCTCGGTACATTTCCTGTTTACTCCCTGTCTAATGCTAACCTAACAGTGCCGTTCTCTTGAAGAAGGCACATAGGCCCCACACTCACACAGGCAATTAACCTCTAACTTGCCCAGTTGATGCTAGTGGGTCCTTGGTAAAATGCCCCAAACTGTGTTCCCAAATCATCACTCCTGAGAACATTTGAAATAACTGAAATCTAACAAAATAACTCTTCTCTTTGTAGTTTTTTTTAATCTCCTATAGTAACTCAGACAATAACACGTGTTGTCTTGTTCCAAGAAGGTGGATTTCTTTGTGATGTGATTTTCTCTTATTAGCCCTCTACAAAATAACTGACTGACTGACTGACTGACTTTGCATTTCTTTAATGAGTTCTGTGGTTTTTCATCAACGTTTTCTGGGTTGTTGTTGTTTTTTTTCTCATTCTGTATTAATATACTGTGGTATTCTAAAGAGAACTCTCCAGCTGGCAGGCGGCAGGCCTTGCCTATATGGTTCTGGGTATTGATTCTGACAGGACTTCAAATGCGATGCTTCAGCCCTTGCCTGGAGACACTGTGGAGAGTCTTTGTTTTCACAGAAGCCACGTGGGCTGGTCTTTCACCAGGCACTGCCCAGCTTTTCTTCTTCCTGTGTAACACTCTCCTGATTCTGCACGCCCAGGTTCTGTATAAAGAGGATGTCTCGCCGGGAACAGCAATTGGAAAGACCCCTGAGATGCTAAGAGTGAAGCAAACGCAGGACCACATCAGCTCGGTAAGGACACGTCTGAGTCACTTGTCCTATTCGGAACCTGACTTTGATAAATCTGTAACTTCTGAGTCACACTCTATAGCTGTCACCGGAAACAGCATCCGACCTAAAAGCAGGTGTCCGGACATTGCTGCCATCACATGCTGTGTGCTGGTGGAGGTTCTCAGGAGAATGAGGGTAGATGTGGAAAGCAGAGGCTTAGGAGAAAATGGGACATATCAGCATCAAAGAATGGACTTTCTGGAGACACATGTGTGGCTACATATGTCCTAATCAAATGGACTGCTGGGTGTGAAGACGCTGGCGGTCAGGAGGCCTCTTCCTGCTTTTGCATTCTCTGATTTCAGTTGCCTCTCAAGCAATCTTGGTCCCAAAATGTTAAATGGAAAAACCCAGAATAATTATTCTTTCTGATATTATAACATTTGTGGCTTCCTGTCCCATCCGACCTGGGGCACGAATTATCCCTTCATTCAGTCCATACCAAAGTGCACGCTACCCGTTCTCCCTGGCTGTCTGCATTGCCAGATTTTAGTATGCAGTGTTTGTGTTCAGGGAGCCCTTGTTTTCTTAGTGATGACCCCCAAAAAGCAAGAGGAGCAATGCTGGCCATGCAGATAAACAAAAGAGCTTGCTGTGTTTCCTCTGTAAAAAGTGCAGATGTTCCACATAAGAAGTAAAAATGGAGTTCGAGGCCAGCCTGGTCTCCGAAGCGAGTTCCAGGAAAGGTGCAAAGCTACACAGAGAAACCCTGTCTCAAAAAACAAAACAAAACAAACAAACAAACAAAAAAAAGTAAAAATGCCATCTGCTAAGGTTGCTAAGAGATACAGTATAATGACTTTTATATCTGTGAACTTGGAAAAGAGGGAGAGAAACCCATGCTTGTTTGCCGTCCTGCCTCAAAACTGCAAAAACAGAAATCCACGGTGCATGGTGAGCACTTAACTAAAAAAAAGGCAATCTGGGTGTAATGGCACACACCTTCACACTACCACTCAGGAGGCAGAAGAAGGTAGATCTCGGTGAGTCTGAGGTGAGCCTGGTCTACAGAGTGAGGCCTTGTCTCAAGACAATACAAATATAACTAAATGAGAGCTGGGTAGTAGAAAGTGTACTAATCAACCATCCACATGTGGTGGGAAGATTTCAGCATGCACTTAGACCTTTGTGTCCCCCTTTCCACATAGGTCAAGTATAAAGAAGCAATTGGTCAAGGAACTCCGATCCCTGACCTGCCTGAAGTGAAACGCGTCAAGGAGACCCAGAAGCACATTAGCTCGGTACGGACAGACTCTTACCCGGCATACATTTGTATGATGGGCCACCCCTCAACTGGTACCCTAGTTCCATCCTGTGCCTCCTCCCTAGTCCCCCTCAGATTACAGAAGTAACCAAGAGACCTCAGTTGCAGTTCATTCCCTATTACTCCTTACATCTTCGCTGTATAGTAAACTTTATTTTGAATTTCCTGTCCACTAACCTGAAGAGAAAACAAGCCCAGGGGTTCTGTGTTGCTTTGGGTTGTAACTTCTTGCCTTTCTGTAGTTTTGTTCTGTTCTGGTGGTCCACCTGCCTCTGCCTCCGTGTGATGGGATTCACGCATGCACCACCATGCTGAGTTTAGGCTGCAACTTACTAAGAGGAGATAAGAATTAGAAAATGGGGATCCCTTATTCTTTTTGTTAAAATTTACAGTCCTTTGATAGTGCTCGTTAAAAAATAAACAACAAACAAAAACCCATAGATTAGTGCAGAGACTGAGGACATAGCTCAGTGATGGAACACTTGCCTATCATACATGAGACCCTGGGTTCAATACCAATGCAACAAATAAAACATAACTAAACACAGTGAAAAAAAGACCAACCAACAAGCACTAGCTTACTTGATCCCAAAATCATGGCAAAAATTTCAGAGAAAGATGCTGTTCCTGAATACAAATTATGCCTGCTCATATCAAGTGTCCAACTAGGGACCACCTAAGGTTTCCTTAAAGCTGGAGGTGTATGCATGCCTGTCATCCCAGCACTCAGGAGGCTGAAGCAGGAGGGATCCGGGGAGTTTCACACCAGTCAGGGCTAAGTAGCAAAAGAGTCTGCCACAATTTTATATATGTGTGTGTGTGTGTGTGTGTGTGTGTGTATGTATGTATGTATATATGTGTGTGTGTGTGTATGTATATATATATGGTAAAACAGTAAGAAATACATAAAATTCTCAATGACTCTGAAGGAGGAGGGATTAGAATACCACATGGTTAGAAAATTATAAAACAGACAACATGTGCTTTGAGTACAGGTATGTAGACCTAGTATGCACAGGATATTAAGCCTGGATACAAGGAAATAGTTAGTTTGGGGTTGTTTTTTTGTATTTTGTTTTTTGAGGGGCTGGTTACTGGCAACTAAACCCAAGGCTTTGCACATGCTAGTCAAAAATGTTTCTCGTTAATTAAATTTGTTGTCATAGTTTAATGCATTTCAAGAATATACTAAGTATTGACTGTGGAAAATGCAAAATTTAGGATCCAGTTTTCAAGATAGCAAAATTTCTGCAAATCTTTATGGACTTTGTCTTGCTTTGTCCCTGAGTGCATATTGCAAAGGTAGCTTGTTGCTATGGACACTCACCAAAACACCCTCAAGTCGCTGTCAGCTAAAACATTTGTGGTCACTTTGCTTTCTGGGTATTCTAATTATTCTGCAGGTTATGTACAAAGAAAACTTGGGAACAGGCATTCCAACCACTGTCACCCCAGAGATTGAGAGAGTCAAACGCAATCAAGAGAACTTTAGCTCGGTATTTACAGATCTATGAAATAAGAAATTCTTTCCCGTAAAAAGACTACCAGAATAACCTAGCAGTCTACTTTTCACAGTAACCTTTAACGACCCCGTGTGCTTGTGTATCCCCCTCCCTGGAAAGTCACCTGACCCTCTCCAGAATGGCCACTCTTCTCAATGCTCCTTAACACGTTCTGCAACTGACTGGTGTGAGCTAGATCTGAAATACAGTCAGCAGCATTAACAAGCTTCCTCGGGGTGCTGGCACCCCAGAACCCAGTGCTTCCTACTCTATCTTTCTGTTCTAAGATGTAGAGTTCATCTTTAAAATTGCAACGTGCGAAAGCATTGCCCTGACTAAATACCACTGTCTAAAATCTCCCCGCCCACCCCACCCACCCCCTCCTTCCGCTGTCTCCGGCTTGTTTTGAATGTCTTCTGGGTACTTTCTTGTATCTCACAGGTTTTGTACAAAGAAAGTTTGGGGAAAGGGACCCCTACAGCTGTCACTCCAGAGATGGAGAGAGTCAAACGCAATCAAGAGAACTTTAGCTCGGTATTTCTCAGGGGCAAACATCTCAACCCTAATTCTTATTAAAAAAATAACGGTCACACTGATGTCTTTAACACACAAATGTAAAATTACTAAATTCGTACAATGAAAGAATGATGCCAATATTACTTAAGATTTGAACCCAAATCTAATGTAACTTTTAATACTGGTATGAAATTTTAACTTTTTTTTTTTTAAAAAAAACACAGCTATGCCTCACTTTCCTTCAAAACCTTAAATTCTCAGTTTCCTTCCTCCGGTTCTAACTAGTGTGGTACGGGTCAAAAATAAAATCTAACATCCCCCTCCCAAAAGGACAGCACTAATCAGAACTGTATTTATTGTTGCTTGAATTTTTTTTTTGGTAGCTTTTCCTTCATGGCCATGATTCTTAAACATCTTCACTTGAAAACAACAGACCAATTCGCAGTAACTCGGAAATACAAATTTACTGATGTCAGTGAGTTGTGTTTGTGATGCAAGTGAACTTCCCTTTGAGGGATGTATTCAGGATCACTGCTAAGTTGATAATGTATGCCGTCTCAATGTTTATGGATATTTATTCATCTCCCCAAGCCCTCTGTTTTTCTGATTCAGTGCTGTCCCTACCTCATTATAGATAGTAACCTTAATTAGCTACACACTGTTTGATAAAGCCGAATCCTGTGTATTTGAGAAGGAATGTGTAAGCGAAGCAAGCCTGAGTGTGCATCGATATCACGGAGGGACCAGCCGTTATGTGGTGTGCAACTAAATGCACAAAGTGCCCCACAGTTGCTCCGTTTCTTAGTTTTACTTTGCGTCTCTGAAAGAACAAGTACTCTTGGAGATTTAAGTTCAAATCTACCTACAGGCTGATGTGATTGTTGGTTCTGTGCACGCAGATATTGTACAAAGAGAACCTGAGCAAGGGGACCCCCCTGCCTGTCACTCCTGAGATGGAGAGAGTCAAGCGCAATCAAGAAAACTTTAGCTCGGTATTTGCGAGAAAGTTCCTTTAACTCCATATTAAAAAGAATAATTTCGATAAAACAAAATTCTTACTAGTTATCCCTTTATAATAATTTAACAAATTCCTTGAAAAACACACTTACCAACTGAATCCCTCTGTCCTGGATATTTTACTTACCATTTAATCTCAATGCTCTGTACTTTCTGAAATCCCCCTGTAAAACGTCTTTATGTTAGATGTGTAGGTACATCTCTATTAACTTAGCGTCTGTACGTGGTGTTGGGATTGGACTCATGGCCTTGCCCAGTCCAGGCAAGTGCTCTCTACCACTTGGGCTCCCGCTTAACGCTTAGTGTTAGTCTCTCTCCTTTCCCACATCGTTAGTACTGGTACTTTCAAAACTAACTGATTTCCGAACAACACAAACCTGGGAGCTTGTATTTACGTGGAAATCTTTGAATCTCATGGTTCTGGGTTCGTGCAACAAGCAAAGACACTGCCCCAAGGCTGTGTGCGGGAACAGCATCTTTGCTTGGAAAAAGTGGGGTCCTTACCTGGGTAAAGAGCAAAGATAAACGCTCCGCACTAGACCAAAAGCTTACTTTGACAGTTGTCCTGGACAAGCCATTTTATGACTAGAAATTTATGCTTTCCAATTTTTCTTTTTTTTTTTTAGGACAGGATCTTACTATGTAGTCCAGGGTGGCTTTAAATGTGCCATCCTCCTGCCTGAGCCTCCCTGGTGCTAAGAAAAACATGCCAATTAAATCAGAACATTTATTTACATTATTTTTTTATTAACTGATATTCCTGAAAAACTATAATAATAATTAAGCTGTGATCCTTCCATGTAAGGAACTTCTGGGCCTGAAATGGAGGGAGATTCTCATATCCTCTGAAAATTTAACTGGACCCACTTTGGGGAGGAGGGTTGATCTGAATGTGGTTCAAGTCCTTCCTAGCAGTTTGATTTTCTGTGAAACAATTCCCCTTTCACACAGTTAGGTCAGTAAGTTCCTTTGACTCCAATCTGTTTTGTTCCTAATTACTGCTCACTAACAATTTCTCAATTCCAGCAAGTTTTCATGGTGTGCTGATATGTCTTGGGGGTGTTTCACTTACTGTTTTTCCTACGGGTTCATTATTTCTTTTTGGGGAAAGATATCACTTTTCAAAATGATAGCTTAGTTATTTCTATATTACAGTGTATTACTATGTATATCTATTTGAAACTAATAATTCTAATGGCCCTGGACAACTTTTTCTTTGTTAAAGTATGATTTGTGTTAATTTTTATTGGTTATATTAGACAGCATTGTCCATTGGTACCCAGGCCTTTTAGATACTATGGGAAAGACTGTATATTAAACGTGGACTTTTGGGTTTGATTATTTCTCTAACCTTAACAAAGACCAGTTTAGTCTGAGATTCAGTCTGTAGTTGTAAATGTCTATTATGCGCTAAGACAAATGTTTTATGTAGAAAAAAGAACTGTTTGCTGACTCGGTCAAGACGTGTCTCTTTTGCATAGTGAGCATTTCTATGCTCTCACAGAACTGTATTTCTCCCTAATCCTGTGGGTTAGAGAGTTGAACAGACGAGCTGTAGGCATCACGCAGCACCAGGGCAGTGGGCGTGGTCTTTCCTGCTGGATGTCATATCTCATAGTCTGACTGCTCGTGTCCCCTCCCCACCCCCCATGCTTTCTTGTGTCCCACAGGTGTTGTACAAAGAGAACCTTGGGAAAGGGATTCCGATCCCCATCACTCCAGAGATGGAGCGAGTGAAACACAATCAAGAAAACTTTAGTTCGGTATTTAAAAACAAAAAACAAAAAAAATCCCTTTAACTATTTTTAAAATGCTTTTTAAGACATTAATGTCTAGAATTTTAAAATCTAATTAACTCATCCCAGTTTCTAAAACATGACCTGTTTTGTATCCAACTTAATGCTGCCATTTCCCATGAGCCAGTTTCCTTGGTTAAACATTAACCTGATCATTAAAAGTATTCCAGCTTTAAAAAATAATAATAATAATAACACCCTCGATGTCTCGGCATCCGTGTTTACCTTGCTTTGGCAAATGTGACGTGAACACACAGCTTCAAAAGCACCATTCTGTGAAGATCTGGCCTCCGGCTCATTTCCTATCCTAACCTCACCCTCCCTGGCACCTGCATAGTCCTTTCCAAGTTCCCTTTTTAGCATCTTATCATTACTCTAGTTACCTTAAACATAATTATTCCCAATATGTTTACCCAGACTAAAAATTAAATACGTTGACTTCATTGGAAAGTCAATGAATGTATGTATGAATCT
Organism: Peromyscus leucopus; assembly: GCF_004664715.2. Taxonomy (NCBI): domain Eukaryota; kingdom Metazoa; phylum Chordata; class Mammalia; order Rodentia; family Cricetidae; genus Peromyscus; species Peromyscus leucopus. The sequence continues at coordinate 29,805,701 of NC_051066.1, read as the reverse complement.
TCCCATAGATGGTACTTCTAAAACTCAAACATCCTTTACATGATTTATGGAAATAACTTTCTTGGTTTGGTTTCTACCTCCCGTTTTTCTCTCACAATGATGACAACTAATTTCTGCCTTTCGTGGTACTCTTTATTGCTTGTGCTACAGAAGTGAGCTCAAACAACAAAAATAACCAACCCCCTTGACTGTCTTCATCTCCGCAGCTCCTTCCTGCAATCCTCTCCTCCTCCAGGGTGAAGCTTTTGGCATCCCCCCCATCTCTAGCTCCTCTTCCTCTTTGCCCTCCCACAGCCGGCTGCTCCACCAGGGAGGGAAAGTGACTGATGGCCTTTTGTTCTGCATGCCTCTTATCATACAGGTGCTATACAAAGAAAACCTGGGGACAGGAACTCCAATCCCCATCACTCCCGAGATGGAGCGAGTGAAACAGAATCAAGAGAACCTTAGCTCGGTATTTTGGAAAGAAGCAGGGGGGCAGGGAGATGCCACTTAACTCCAGAACCAAGCTCATCATTAAGCGCTCTTCCCTTCCTTTGCTTCTGATGTATCTTTGTAAAAGGATTTCCTTTCCCATCTGTTTGTTTGACTTTTTTTACTTTACCTGATACTTTTAAACTTTTTTTTTTTAACAAAAGGAAGTAAATATTTTAGTTTTTTGGATAACAAAACCAAGTTCTAACCATCTCAAATCCCCGCATTTGCTTAGGAGGTACCAAGCTCACAAAGATGAGGGGGGAAAAGAACAGTGTGGATGACTCTAATAGCCTTTCCTAGCTAGCAGTTTATGTCCTTGCTTCTGCGACACGCAGCCTCCCAGCCCAGTAACCGCGTCCTTAAACAGCACACGGCAACTTGTCAGCATATAACTCCTGGCTCCTGTTAATTTGTACCAAAGAAGTTGATCTTGCCTTTCAATGAAATGTCATTTACCATTGTTTTCTCTGATAATTTCTCATCGTACAGGTGCTATACAAAGAAAACATGGGCAAGGGGACCCCTTTACCCATCACTCCAGAGATGGAGAGAGTCAAACACAATCAAGAAAATATTAGCTCGGTACTCTGACAAAAAAGAAATATTAATCCTTTAGTGATTGTAAAACTACTTCAATGACAAAATAATTCCTATTAATCCTTTTAAAAGGCACCTTAAGTCTGGTCCATTTCTTGACTATATTTATCCTTCGTTCCTAGCCTTAACTTCATAACAAAATTGCTTTATTCCATTTAAAATTCTAATACCGAGGTAACACATTTTCCTACAGAACATTATTCTGCTCGCCTCTCCCCAGACTTACTCCTGCTCTACCCATGGTCTCTTTGTGTGCTTGACAAACTTGGGGGAACCTTGATGGGTGGAATAGGAGGTATAAAGGGACTATTTATTAAATATTGAAGTATTTGATGGTTTGGGGTTCACACCACCAGATTTGAATCTTTTGTGGTACAGAGGATCAGTTGGCAGGGCCTTCTACAGGCTAAGACAGGCTCTTACACTGAGGAGCCATGTCCCCAGCCCTACGATGATAGACATGGGCGGAGAGATAGACCTTGGGAAAGTAGCTCCTCATCCTCTTCCATAGATAAAGATGTAAACTCGATCCAGTGGTGCTTTTCACATTTGAATAAGTCGCTAAAGAGGAAAATGTCACAGAAAAGGCTTTTTGTCTTAGTGATCTTCATTTGGACTTTATTGTCTTTATTCTGATCATTAGTGCTAACTATAATGATCTATTTCCTTCAAGCTTGTGCTCTCTGGTAGTAATCTGTCAATAACTGGGGTATAAGGTTTGTGGGGACGTTAGTTTTCAGTAGAGAAGTTCTTGTTCAGCATTTTACACCACCTGAAGGTTTCTCCATCAGAATTACTTGGAAGCTGATTAAACCAGGTTTCTGGGTCTGACCCATGTTCCCTTCATTTTGTCCGTATGGAGTAGAGAACAGGCATTTTAATAAGTCCTCAGCTGACACTGACCAGCTATTCACAGGCGTGGAGAACTGCTAGAAGAGAATCCCTCCCTAGTGACGTGCCGTATCCTAAATCTCCCAGGTCACCTAGAAAGACACCAGGGAAGACACTGAGGTTGAGGATTTGTCAGGACACGTGTCTGTTGCTTTTCCATGCTGGTAATGTAATTGTTGAAAACATTTCTCATGGCTGATAAGTGCGAAATACTTAGTGAATTAAATAAGCAGACTACGAAGATGGAAGAGTAAGAGAAACACTTGCCCGGGGTCTACAGTTTTACTCTGTATGAAAGCCTGTGCTGCAAAAAGACCCATTAAACAGCTGTGGTATTGGGGCCACTTCAACCTCTGTAACTCATGGTAACTGGCCTTTAGATGATGTATCGGGACTGACAGTCACATACTAGATCAAATGATGGTAGGGCTGCGTCCTTTCTGGAACATTCTCACTTGGAATCTGCAAGTTTCAGGGCAAGCTTGTACCGTAGAATCGTGTGTCTTGCTCTAACTGCAGTCACCTTCTCCCTTGCAAACACAGGCTGCTAATCTAACCTCAGGGCCTAAATGATTTGGTGCCCAGGGCCTGATCGAAAGTTACTGTAGCATTCCGCTGCTTCTTCTGGTAATTGTAATCTCTTCTTGTTGTTGTTGTTGTGTCTCCCTTTGGATTTTTTGGATCCACTGGACTCCTGTAGGTTTTGTACAAAGAAAATGTGGGGAAAGCCACCCCGACCCCTGTCACACCGGAGATGCAGCGAGTCAAACGCAATCAAGAGAACATTAGCTCGGTATTGTCTTGAGAAATGGAAATGCTTCTAATTTTACAAAGTAACTCTTGCAATTTGATCTGCTCCTAATCCCATCCAAGGTTAAAATCAAATGAAATGCCAGTTACGCTTTATCTCCTTTAAATATCACACACATTTGTCATGGCCATTAACTGTTTTTGCTGGTTTTCTGGGGAGCTATTCTCACTAATAGCAACAGGTTACGCCTAATGTTTCGTTCCGCTCCCCAACTGGATTTATGTTTAATAGTGAATATTGTCTCCTGGTGAGTGACTTTTAGGTACAACTTTGTTTCTCATAGGTGCTATACAAAGAGAACATGGGGAAAGCAACCCCCACACCCTTCACTCCTGAGATGGAGAGAGTCAAACGCAATCAAGAAAACTTTAGCTCGGTATTTGAGGGGAAAAATAAACCATTAAAATTCTAACAAGTCTGACCATCATGGCAATACCACTAATTCTTCTCACGGTGTTTCCAAGACTTGATACCTTTTTAAAATTCTTCCTTGGCCACTTAAATCCAACAATCCAACCTTGCTGGTTGACACTGAGTTCAAGCCTTTTATCTCTTGCTTTCTACTGTAACATGTTAATGGCTTTCTCCTCCTGAGGTGTTTCTCACACTGTGTGACGTTACTGAGCCATAATACCAGCTAGATTGATGACTTTTCAAAACTGTTTCTCCTTTTGCTTTCTGATGTCGGGATACTCTCTTGGCTCCTCTAGGTACTGTACAAAGAGAATATGAGAAAAGCAACTCCAACCCCTGTCACTCCAGAGATGGAGAGAGCTAAGCGCAACCAAGAAAATATTAGCTCGGTATTTCCCGACTAAACAGAGCAGTGGGACAAGTTGGAATTAACATTTTAACACCCTGAATACAGGCCTTTGTTATTCAACTGAAAATGACACTAAAATTTAAAACAACAGATAATGCAACATCTTGGAAAATGTTTTAACATCATAAAAATGTGCACTTCTTTCACTGAAAATTTACACTGAGATTAACACAGCCGTGTTTTCCCATTCCAAATGATCATACTAAACATATAATGATTGCCTCTGGTTTTCCTCCTCTTACACATGACTCTGAGGTAGTTTTTCATAACCAGCTATAACAAATTGACCCCTAACATCTTCTACCTCCTGCTGTTATTTCTAAGGTATTTTATTAAATAGGTAATACCCAGAAATTACTATCTTCACTGTGATCTTCTTGTGTTTTTTGTCTGGAAGACTCTGACTTTGGTTTGGGCATATTGGTTTATGTAATCTGGGCACTACCTAATGGTTACATGCTTCAAAGGCCAGATCTTTCAAAGTCCAGTCAATATCAGAGTTAATGCAAAATACCATCTACTATTCTGGCACTGGTATTGCAATTCCTATTCAATTCAAGAGGCCACTTTCTTCCTCTTTTTCAGACTTACCCTGTGCCCCTTCTCCTTTGAAAATGAAAATGTTTCATTTTCAAAGTCAAAACAAGTCTTGTGACCTCTGATGTAAGCCTTGCCTGTCCTTGTTCTGACCTGGTAAACTACTAGTCCAATGTCTGGCCACCGTCTGTTGACTCAGACTTCCCTCACCAGTCCCTTCCATTCGAGTCTGTTGACGTCTTTGAATTAGAAGAAAGCCATACCCTGTGCTCACGCATGGTGTCTCCTCCACAGGTTCTTTATTCTGATAGCTTCCGGAAACAAATACAAGGCAAAGCTGCCTACGTGCTAGATACACCAGAGATGAGGCGAGTAAGGGAAACCCAACGGCACATCTCAACAGTAAGTCGGGAATTGTTTTTTAAATATATTTTTATATGTATGTGTCTGCCCGTCTGTGTGTTTACTACAATGCCTGCAGAGGCCAGAAGGAGGGTATCAGATCTCCTGGAACTGGAGTTACATTTGTTTGTGAACTGCCTCATGTGTGCTGGGAACCGAACCCAGGTCCCCTGTGAGAACAACACATGCTCTTACCTGCTGAGCCATCCCTCCAGCCACAAGAATTCTTTTTGATCAGCTGGCCAGCCTGCTGGAACATGTTCAAACAGAGATCGGTCACACTGTCATATTTCCATAAAGTAAATTCCTCTTTCAGGTGAAATATCACGAAGACTTTGAGAAGCACAAGGGCTGCTTCACACCAGTGGTGACAGACCCTATCACTGAGCGAGTAAAGAAAAACACACAGGACTTCAGCGACATTAACTACCGAGGCATTCAGAGGAAAGTGGTAGAAATGGAGCCAAAACGGAATGACCAGGATCAGGACACCATTACAGGTAACCGAGAGCAAAGCCACAGCTGTTCCAAATGGAAGGCAAGGACCACGTCTGTGAAAGAAAGGCCCTTTAGCCAGTCTGCAAAGCTGAGGCCTCAGAGGCACCGGCTGCCTGCCATCTTTGTCCTTAGGCCAGAACCTGTGCTAAGCAGGAAGCCTAGCCCTCCTGTGACTGCCAGCACCCCTGCTTGGTTCTCAAGTTACAGACAAGTGTGAGAGCTTTTTTTTTTTTTTTTTTTTTTCCCTGACTGCTGGCTTGCCTTTCAGGTCTGCGTGTCTGGCGTACTAACCCGGGTTCAGTTTTTGACTACGACCCAGCAGAAGACAACATCCAGTCCCGAAGTCTACACATGATTAATGGTATGCACACTCCCAGAGATTCGTGCCAGAAACACCACCTTCTAGCGGACTAGAGTCAAGGAGCGATCCTTCCCTTCCCTTTTCATCTTCTGAGCTTGCTCACAGACTGGTGGGCCAAACTAAGCATGCTCAGTTTAGGGAAAGATTTTGACAAACTGTCTCACTTCATGGCTTCCTCAGATGCCATTATTATCATTTCTGTATTTTCCTAAAGAGAAAAGTTAGTAAGTTAAAGAAAAGGTGATAATAAAATACATAGACAAACACATGTTCATCAGGAACATTTTGAACTATTTGTGTTAGGGGGATATTCACAAGGGTAGTGGCACATACTCATACTGTGTGTTCATAGAGAAGACAAACCACTGGGTCAGACATTGCTGTGTATTCCTTTAACCCCCATAATCGGGAGGCAGAGGGAAGCAGATCTGTTTGAGTTCAAACCTAACTTGTTCTGCACATTGAGTTCCAGGCCAGCCAGGGCTCCATGGGGAGACCCTACTTTCTGTTTGCTTGGGCTTTCTTAAAGTAAAGTCTGCTGTGCTGTTCTTTAAGGGTTTATGCTGTAGTCTGTGGATAAAGAGGGACCTACCCTGACATACAGTTTTAAGGTTGTACTCGCAATACCGTGGGACACAGGAAAGACACCTCAATCCATCTGGAAGTGAGGGAGGCATTTCTGGAGAAACTGAAAAGTGACTGTGATCACCCTCTATTCACTGAAGCAAGCCAGGAGGAATGGGGTGGTGGGAAGGCCCAGTAGTTAAAGACAGACCCGAGTCTGACACTTCCTTCTGCTGCCCTTGGCCATTTCATCTCTTCTCTGAAAAGGAGAACAGCAGCTATACACTAAAAGAATCGTGTGTAAGCCACAGAAAACCACTCAGAACTACGTTTGACAAAAACGAACAGCAGGATGGAGGCATCACTGCTGTAGAAACCTTATCTCTGTTGCCTGTCTCCTAGCCCAAGCTCAGCGCCGGAGCCGGGAGCAGTCTCGATCTGCCAGTGCACTGAGTGTCAGTGGGGGTGAGGAGAAGTCCGAGCACTCTGCGGACCAGCACCTTTCCACGTACAGTGACGGAGGCGCCTTCTTCTCGGCAACCTCGACAGGTACAAGTGGACGGTCAAGATGGGCGTGGTCGGGCACAACAGTAATCCCCGCGTCTGGGAGGCTTTGGTGTGGGATTGCAAACCTGGGGCAGCCTGGGCTACATAGAGCCTTTGTCTCAATCAAACAAACGCAACACCAACAAAAACAATGGATGCTGTGGACTGACAGCCATGAGGTCAGCTCACTGATGCTTACTAAGCAATGTTTTTAATTTAAAAGTTCATTACTTTTCTGAGAAAAGATTAGGATTGTGGAGTTACATGAAACTACATGTTTAATTTTCATAATTTTACTAGCTCTTCTCTTCACAGGAGTCATTAATTGGAGTAAATACAACAGTGCTTGGTTGGTAACCACAGATGAGCTGTCTACCACATGCCTTTACAAGCTGTTTCTTTTCTTCTTTGCAGCGTACAAACATGTGAAAACCACCGAGCTCCCACAGCAACGGTCATCCTCAGTTGCCACCCAGCAGACGACACTGTCTTCTGTCCCATCCCACCCATCCACAGCCGGAGTAAGTAAAGAGGAACGGACACAAATGACTACATTTGTGTATTTGTTTTTGTTTTCTTTTTCATTCTGATTATAACATGTATAAATGCATATAAATACATAAATACATCCTGCTGGGTCGTGAAAGGTTGCTTATATGTATATGCATTTAGGGCTGACCAATTAGTATTAGATAACCAATTACAGGGCTCTTTCCAGACTGATTCTGCTCAATCATTAATTGCCTACAGCTCTTCAGGTAGGGGTATGGCCTTGTAAGATTTCTCCCAGTGGTTGAAGTCTTGTTTAGGCAGCCATATTGTTGAGGTTTCATGGCTGCGCCTTCCCTCACCTTTATATTAGGTACAATCCTGCAGCAGACATCCTGGTCCTCGAGCCTCTTTGATGTGGGATAAGAGGTATACTCATCTGCAGGTATAAGGATAAGTAGAATGCAGTTAAGAGATTGTACTGGTTTAAGACTGCCTGCAGTCCAGGTAGACAGCTGTTGGTTATGGTCAAGATATAAGTGTCGTTATTGCCTTTTAGGAATACCTCACGGTCCTGGTCAGTTTTGTAGTTCATAAACATCACAGCTGGGTAGGTCTGTTGATCTCCTCCTTTGGCAGCTTGCATAGCACCTTCAGATATTGAGAGCTAGTCCTTTAAGGAGGAGGCTTGGAGGTCACGTCCAGCTGGATTTCCGCAAGTCCTGTGTTTGAAGTGGGTGGTGTCTTCAGCAATAGGCACTTATTTTCCAATTATGGGGAGCAATGAAGGGCAATAAGAATAGCCCATATGGTTTTGGGGACCTCTTGGACTCCTCTATCAAAAACTCCAAAGGAGGTTTTCATGCCTAGCACTAGAGTTTTTGTTAGTCTATGGCTCTTTGGGATAGCATTACCATTCCACTGACATCACTTCATTAAAGAAATACAATAATATATGTAATATTGTATTTATTATATTCTATATATGTCATTATAGGTAAACATAAAATGATTCCCGTGGTTTTCTTTATCCCGCCTCCCCTCTCCCCAGCTAAAGCCCTCCCCTCATTTTTCCCATTCCCCCAGTCAGCACCTGTGTCCTGCTGTTCCCCTCTCTAGAGCCCTTTGTCTCCACTTCCCTGGTTTCTGCAGTTATTCCAGGGTACACACACACACACACACACACACACACACACACACACACACACACACGGAACTAGGATCCATAAATAAAAGAAAATATGTGGCATGTATCTTTCTGGCTGTGGGTTACCTTACTCAGGATAATATGTAGTCCATCCATTTACCTGCAAATTTCATGATTTTTTTAGCTGAATAGTATTCCATTGTGTATATGTACATTTTCATTATCCACGCATCAGCTGAAGAATGTTTAAGAATTTGCAGTTCCAGGCTATTGTTGAGTAGAGCAGCAGTGAAAGTGGATGAGCAAGCATCTGCAGCACAGGATCATCAGATAGATACTTTGGGCACATGCCAAGGAGTGATGGAGATGGCTCATAAGGTAGATCTATTTTTTTAAATCTATTTTGAGGATTCTCCACACAGATTTCCAGAGTGTCCATGTATTCTGGATATTAATCTTCTATAAAATGTATAGCTGGCTAAGATTCTCTTCCACTCTGTGGGCTTGAACATTTCATTTGCCACGCAGAAACTTTGCAGTTTGATGAGGTCCCACTTGTCCATTGTTGGCCTTTATTCCCAGGTAAATGGATCTTACTCAGAAAGTCCTTCCTTTATCTACATTTTGAAGGGCACTGTCTACAGTTTATTCTAGCAGTTTCAACATTCATATTTCATATTGAGGTCTTTGATCCATCTGGAGTTTACTTTTCTGCAGGGTGATAGAGACAGGTCTAATTTTATTCTTCTACATGGGGACATTCAGTTTTCCCAGCCCCATTTGTTGAAAATGTGTTTTCTCCAATGTGGTTTTTGGTTCTTTGTTCAGATATCAAATGGCTGGAGTTATGTGGACTCATGGTCTGATATTGTTTTTGTTTCATTGAGCCATACGTCTATTTTTGTTCCAGTACCATTCTATGTTTATCACTATAGCTCTGTAATAGATCTTAAAACCTAATGGTAGTCCCTCCAAACTTATTCTTTATACTCAGGATTGCTTTGGCTATCTGGGGGTCTTTTGTGGTTTCATATGAAATTTTAAGGTTCCCCCCCCCCAGGGGGGGCGTTGATTAGGACTGCATTGAAGCTGTAAACAGCTTTTGGTAGGATGACCATTTTCACAGTAATAATCCTACCAATCCATGAACATGGGAGGTCTTTCTGTTTTCTGGTGTCTTCCTCAATCTTTCTTCAGTGATTCAAGTTTGTATAGTAGAGGTTTTTCACCCCCTTGGCTAGGTTTACACCAAGATATTTTTTTAGGCTTGTGAATAGGAATACTTCTGTGATCTCTTTCTCAACCTGCCTGCTGCTGTTGGCTACCGAGGTTTCTGAGTTGATTGTGTATCCTGGCACTTTGCTAAAAGTGTTGATCATTTCTACAGGTTTTCTGGTAGAATTTTTGGGATCAAAATGTAGTATCTGCAAATAAACATTGACTCCTTTTCCAACTTGCATCCTTTAATTTCCTTCTCATCTTACAAATGTAGCTAGTGCTTCAAGGCTGGATTTGCCAACTACAGCCTTTTTGAGGTATATTGCCTCCAGTCACACTCCCTAAAGCTTTTATTGGGAAGACATGTTGGATTTTTTGTTGTTGTTGTTGTTTTTTGTTTGTTTGTTTTTTGTTTTTTCGAGACAGGGTTTCTCTGGGTAACAGCAGCCCTGGCTGTCCTGGAACTCAATCTGTAGACCAGGCTGGCCTCAAACTCACAGAGATCCACCTGCCTCTGCCTCCTGAGTGCTGGGATTAAAGGCATGTGCCCCCCCCCAACCGGCACTGAATTTTGTCAAAAAGACTTTCTATATCTATTAAAATAAGCATGTAATTTTTGTCTTAAAAGTCCATTCATGTGACTTATTATATATTTATTGACTTACATATATTGAATTACCCCTGCATCTCTGAGATAAGTCAACTTGATCATGGTCATCTTTTTGATATGTGCCAATACCTGTAGGTATTGTATTAAAGATGTCTGCCTCCATACTCTATTGGCCTGTAGTTTGTATTACATTGTTGTATCTTTACCTAGTTTTTGTATTACAGTGATACTCGTTTCATGGAAGGAATGTGGAAGTGCCCTTCTCTTTCATGTGTGTGTGTGTGTGTGTGTATTTCACTAATGTGCTATTTAATCTCCATGAGTTCTAGATTTTTTATAATTACTAGAAATTTACTGATGATTTTAAGCTTCATTACACTGTGGTCAGAACAGATAAATGAAATTATTTTAATTGGTCTGAATTTGGTTTGTAAGAATTGATTTGTCTCAGGATGTGGTCTATTTTAGAGAACCATCCATGGGCTGCTGGGTAGAATGTGTATTTTTTTAGTGTCAGTTGGAATATTCTGTTGATATCAGGCCTATTTGATGTATAAGGGCATTCAATTCAGACTTGTTTGTTTTTATCCAGATAACCTGCCTCTTGGAGAAAGTAGAGTAGTGAAGTCACCTGTTATTACTGAGTTGGGAGTTAATCTTGTCTTTAATTCCAGAAGTACACTTTTTATGAAATTGGGTGTGCCAGAGTTTGGCACAATATATGTTTAGAAACATGATGTCTTCTTGGTTAATTGTTCCCTTGATTAGAATGAAGTTTGAAGTCTATTTTGTCAGATACTAGGATAGTTCCACCTGCTTGTCTCCTACCTTATTTGTTGAAATACTCTTTTCCATCATTTTACTTTAAGGTGGTACCTATTTTTTAAAGCTTCTTGTAGACCACAGAAATATGTATTTTGTTTCTTAATCCTTCCAGCTCACCCAGTTCTCTTGATTAGAGAATTGAAGCCATTCGTACCAACTTTGGGGGTGGAGTTGCTTGCTGTCTGTGTCTTGGTCCTAATTTGCACTTCGTTCGTTCTGCCCCTGTAGCCTCTTGCCTGTTCTTATTCTTCACACCAAAATATTGCTTCTGATAGTGTCCATCAGGTTGGCTTGATGAGTCAGTAGGCGGTCACTGAGCAGTCTCTGGCTGTAAACATCCGGGAGGTGGATTTTGTTTTGTACAAGCTGATCAGTTGTCCATAAACCTCGGTAGGATACCTGAGGAAAGCTTGGCCATCAGTCTCAGCCTAGCCCATGTGGGGACTGGCTTTGTCTTGGAGTCATTGGTATGACCACGCCATGTCAACAATACCTTCACTCAGGACTTACTCTAGTAGGACGTCCTCTGCTCCCTACAAGCCTTTTTTCTTCATTATACTTTCATCATTGATTTGTACGTATGTAAGCATTTCTCCCATACTTACTTATGTGCACACGAATGCAGAGGTCAAAATGGCCACTGGATCTCTTGGAACTGGAGTTACAGACAGTTGTGAACCACTACTTAGGTACCAGGAACTGAACCCAGATCCTCCAAAAGAGCAGTTTCAACACTGAGCCCTCTTCAGCAAGAAAAATCATTAGGTAGCTTGAGAGCGTAAGGAAGAATGAAACATCTTGCCTGGCGGTGAGGTACATGCTTTTAACCCCAGTACTCAGGAGGCAGAGATAGGCAGATCTCAGCGCATTTGAGGGCAGCCTGGTCTACAGAGCAAGTTCCAGAACAGCTAGGGCTGTTACACAGAGAAACCTTGTTTTTGGGAGAAAAAAAAAGTGACCCATCTTTTCCTGTTTCCCTGTTCACTCATACACCTCCTTTGGGCAGGTGTTTATTCATAACCTTAGCATCTTAGATAATACTTCTGGTTCCAGGCATAAACTCATCAGCATATGATCTGCAAATATTTTATAAGGTTTTTGTTTTGTTATTGGTTTTTTTGTTCTTTTGTTTTGTTTTTTTGTTTGTTTTTTTGTTTTCCAAGACAGGGTTTCTCTGTGTAGCTTTGCGCCTTTCCTGGAACTCTCTGTAGCCCAGGCTGGCCTCGAACTCACAAAGATCCGCCTGCCTCTGCCTCTTGAGTGCTAGGATTAAAGGAGTGTACCACCAACACCCGGCTTTGTTATTGGTTTTTGTTTGGTGGTAGCTGCACAATCTTTTGTCATTAAATTTATCAAAAAGGTCATATGCTCTTACCAATATATGCTATTTTCCTTCCCATGAATAGAAAATCTTCCGTGCCATGTATGACTATATGGCTGCAGATGCAGATGAAGTGTCCTTCAAAGATGGAGATGCTATAGTGAATGCTCAGGCGATTGATGAAGGCTGGATGTATGGCACTGTGCAGAGGACCGGCAGGACCGGCATGCTCCCAGCCAATTACGTGGAAGCTGTTTAAGTACTTCAAGATCTCCATCAGTTTGCAGTGTCTGCATCTTACAGGCAACATTTCAGGAGACTTCAGTGTGTCCATGCTCTCAAGCTGCCTAATGTTTTCACTTATATCAATATCACTTAATGTATTATCATCTCTTCTGTAGAAACCTGAGTTATTCTCCATGAAACCAAACATTAATTCATCTGTTCAATTCTTAAGCTAGACTTAGATTCATTCTTTTCTAGATTTACACATGAAACTAAAGACAGTAAACATGTAAACGCTCATTTTGAAAATTACCACTATCAACTCTTCTGTTTTAAAGTATGTTGACATTCACAATAGAATTTTTAAAAGCTTCTGTAGTGCTATGTAACCAAGTCTTTCCTAATTATAAAAATGTTTCAACATTATTCTGGACATGCCAAGCAATATCAGAAAAACAGAAGAATCACCTTTCTCTTGTTTACTAAGTGCTAATGCTTGTGCTTCTAAACTTGTTTCTGTAAGTTATAAAGATGTCAACATAAACTGGAAACTAATAAAATCTATAGTTCTGCAACAAACTGCTCCTGGGCTAAACTCTGATATAAAGTCCGATTTGAAAAGTTACCTACATTTGGGGCTGCAGCAGTGGATTGGTGGCTAAGCAGCACTGGCTGAGCCAACTTTTGGGGTTGGTATTAATCCATACGATTTCAGCAAACTTCCCTTAAGAGCTCTTCAGACAGACCTGTGGGATGCAATATTAACTTGAGGGTCTCCTGCTGCCTGAATGTAGCGGAATGACAATATGGGCAAACACTTGTTGTGAAGGAACAAGAGGTAGAAAGAACCAGTAATGACTACCTGACCACTTGTTTTGTTTACAAAACATCCTTCTGGAAGATTCAAAGACTGTCCCTATAACATGATAGCTACAGTAATACAGCTGTCGGAAGCAGGTTCTTTTAGTTGCTTTTTGTTTTTGGCAGTGCTGGAGATCAAATCATGGGTCTTGGGCGTGCTAAGCAAGTACCCCCTTTCCCCTCAAGTTTCTTAACATATGCATCAGAGACAAGGGGTTGAGTACTTCAGCACAAATCACACACTTGTGAACACATGACTACAAGCAACTTGGGAAGGAAAGGATTTATTTGGCTTATACACAATGGTGGTTTGAATAAGATGTTCCCAATAAAGCTTGGGCATTTGAACAGTCTGGCAGCTGTTGGTAAGGATTAGAACGTGTTGTCTTATTGGAGGTGTGTCACTAGAGGCTCGCCTACGGTTTCAAAGACCTCCCTCCATTCCCAGTGTGTGATGATATATTTGTAATCTAAGAAAGCTTGCCTGAAGATCAGAGGACAGAGCCCGCCAAGGTCAGGCAGTGGTGGCACATACCTTTAATCCTAGCACTCAGGAGGCAGAGATCCATCATCTCTATAAATTTAAGGCCACACTGGGATACAGACTAATCTAGCCTTTAAAAAAAAGAGCTGAGCTAGGTAGTGGTGGCACACACCTTTAATCCCAGCACTGGGAAGGTTGAGACAGGAACTAACTCTCTTGCTGAGGCCCTTACAGGCTGAGGAGTTGATGAGGTGAGAGGTGGTGGCTGTGGCTTATTCTGCCTGCTTCTCTGATCTTTCAACTTTCACCCTGCTTTCTGGCTCTGGGTTTTTATTATAAGACCATTTAGGATTCGAGCAACACCAGTGCACTTTGCTTCCTGTTTATGGATCAGGATGTGAGTTCTCAACCATGCCTGCTTGCCGCTATGTTCTCCACGATGGTGGTGATGGACATCAATGCCTCTACAATTGTAAACTCCACTTAAGCCTCTTTAAGTTGCCTTGTTTATAATATTTTATCATAGCAACAGAAAAGTAACTGATACACATGCCGTGATGAGTCCATCACTGAAGAAAACCAAGGGAGGAACTCAAGCAGAACTTGCAAGCAGGAACTGGAGCAGAGACCACCATGAAGAACTCTACTTATTGGCCTGCTCCCCATAGTTTGATCTGCCTGTCTTTCATGTGACTAGGGACCACGTGCCCAAGGGTGGTACCACCCAAAGTAGGCTGGGCCTCCCACCTCAATCATTAACCAAGAAAATGCCCCCCACTGACTTGCCTGCAGGGTAAACTGATATGAGTATTTTACCACTGTCCAAACTGGCACATAAATGAATGCAGTATTACACAACACCTTCTCTCACTATTTAATAACTACAGATTTAGAAGTCCATGGAACCCATAAAACAGAATAAACCAGAAACTTCATAAGGCAATCCTGAGAAATGGGGGAGGGGCAAGAGAGGATCATATTATCCTTACTCAGATCTCAAACCACAGATGTTAAAATCAAGAAACAAAAGTAAACACTAGAAATTAGTTTTTATACTTTTATTTTAAATAAAAGTACATTTTAATAACCAGTCTCAAATGGCAAAATATTACAGTCAACTCTCAATGACTCATGAGAAGTTTTACTATATGAAACAAAGACTCAACAGTAAGCAGGGCTGCCTGCTACTTCCAAGACTGTGAATAACACCCCAACCTCACACAACAGTGCCCTTATTTCTCATCTGCTAGTGTAGTTAAAAATGTAATTAACAGGTATTCGTTAAATTTTAATTTAAAATTAGAAAAATTCATCAAATGTACTTCGAACGTAAAACTGAACTTTCACCAAGAGCAGCAAAATATCAACAACTGACTGGCTTGAATTCTGTTAGGGCTATCCACAGAAAGAGTGTTTACAATGGACTGAAAGCAACTGCTAACATACCAACAGAGGAAGCAAGCTGCCAAATTGCACATTATTTCATAGGTAGAACTTAGTGTCACCTGCTCCTGCCTCGGACCAAAGTTCCCTGATAGCGGGGCAAGCACATGACATGCTTAATGGTTCAAGAACAGTGTACTCAGAACTCGAGAAGAGTATACTGAGGAACTAGCTGTTTCATAGCACATGCGTATACTATGAACAGCAGTAAAGCAATCGCAATCAGACTCTTAGAAATGAAAACTATTGTGGTTCAGAGAAAAGTTGTCCAACTTACCACATACCAAATATGAATAAAACTGTTCTCTGTAACAAGAAATGACAAACTCTTACATGAAGAGGCAAACATTGCCGGGCAGTGGAGGTGCACACCTTTAATCCCAGCACTCCGAGAGGAGAAGGGCAGATCTCTGTGAATTCAAGGCCAGACTGGTCTACAGAATCTACAAAGGTGGGTTCAGAACAGCCAGGGCTGTTAAGAGAAACCGTCTCGAAAAGCCAAAAAACCAGAAATAGGCAAATATTTGAGGACTGTATGTAGGCCTGTCTCATAAATTTAACAATCATCAAAATAGGAAAGCAGCCAAACACAGCCTGACTGCCACAACACAACTATTTCTGGATAAGATAGGCTGTCCTATTTTTCATCTGCATCAAAGTATTTTTGAAAAAAATTCTTCTCAATGATTTTAAAACAAAGAACAGGAAGTGGGGCTGGGAAGATGGCTCAGTGGCTAAGAGCACTGGCTGCTCTTCTAGAGGATCCAGGTTTGATTTCCAGCACCCACATGGCAGCTCAGAACCATCTAGAAGATCTGATGGCCCCTCTTCTGGCCTCTGTAGATACTACATGCAGATGGTGCAGACATGAATGCAGGCAAAACACCAACATACAAAAATAGTTCAAAACAAAACAAAAACTGGAGGTAAGACAGTTTGCTCTGTGCTATGACTAGAATACCCTGCTGTACTTTGGTTTCTATCAATTCGTTTCTTAGAAAATCCTTAGTCTATAAAGAAAATGTTTTAGACTTCTTATTCAATTATTCGCAGAGGTAATTTTAATGATCTATTTGTTTCATGACATTATATTGAACATCCTAGGTATGTATCTTTGAAGAACCAAGGCTTCCTTTTAGCCAGACATTTACAGCTGGGAGTGTAGGCAAAGTACTGAATGAATGTTCTGTTAACATTTGTTGAAAACAGGGTCTTTCGTGTCCTTGAACTCTCGCTCCTCCCATCTCTTCCTTCCAAGGCTAAAATTATAGACACAAGCCACCACACCCTCTTGATTATGTATTTTAAAATAGTCACTCAAGTTGCTCCTGCAAACCAACTCCAGTACTGTTTTAATGAAAAGCTCTCAGGAACCAATGGCTATTTTCAAAATACAGGACTGTTTGTCCTTATACAAAATGGCTTTAACATCAAACTTTTGGCTGAGTATGATACACAGTTAAAGCCTACACTGAGAAGTCGGAGGCCAGTGTGGTCTACCCAAGGAGCCAAGTCTACAACAAAACACTGTCTCAAATGGTTTTTTGGTTGAGGTTAGAGGATTGCCCTGAGTTTGAGGCCAGCCCTGGCACTTAAGTAAAACTATCTCAAAAACAAATTCACCTGTTTTCCTCTCCTCACTGCATCACTTCCTGTGCATTAATAAGCATATATTTGATGTTTAAAAGTTGGTTTTATACTCAATTGTAAACCAGCAAAGACAACATTTCTTCTGCTACAACCGAAGCATAAAAGTTACATGGGAGAGGTTGTTCTTTTTGACATCAGCAGTTTAAAATGTTGCCTGGATTTTCAAATCACATTAAGGGCTCATATTTTATACCACTGGTACTTTCCAGGAATGTAAACATCTACAACATAGGTTATGTCAGCATTTAATTGAAGGTTTTAGTATATAAAGAAAAAAATGTAACAAAATTGTACCATTTCCCATCTATTCCAAGAACTTAGATTCTGTAGGAGCACTTTAACAAAATAACTACAGATCTGAAATTTGTAAGACATAGACTTTAATGGATGCTTCCAAAGAGCAAATATAAAGCCAGGAGCATAACAGAACCATTAACTGAGTGATCAGAAACTGCAAAATGAATTAATATGCCTATAATCAAAACATTTGGGAGGCTGAAGCAAGTGTTGCTATGGGTTTGAGACTAATTGGTCTACACAGTGAGTTCCAGGCCAGCCTAAATTAGTTACGATAATAAATGCAGGCTTCTGCCCCCAACCAAGTGTCACCCCCAAAATGCCCACAATTGCAGTTCTATAGCCTGCTGACGTGGCTGACCAACTGGCTGAAGTCAACCTTAATAATGAAATGAACCCGGAGCCTTAGTCAAAGCTGAAAGCAAGGCCAATAAGGGGCAGTGTTATCTAATAACTTCCATTGACTTCAGAACCAGCACTTTATTTTCAAATTTTTACCTTAAACCAAACAAAACCCTCCAATTAATATTTATAAAACATAATCTTGACTTATATATTTTAAGACCCTAATTTCCCTGTTTTATGGGTTTTAAAACAGGTTCTTATTCTGTACACTAGGTTGGACTTAGCACAAAGCAATTATCTGCCTCAGCCTCCCAAGTATTGCAATTACAAGCACAAGCCACCACATCCAGTGTCCAACTATTAACATTTTAAATTAGTGACATTCTAATGACCCTTAAATATGTAAGTGGATTCTTAGCTACTTTCAAATTGTACTGAAAAAAACAAGAATCCAAAGGCAATGTCTGTCATTCAACAACTGTGCTTTTAATCTTTGGATTTAAATTCTATTTAAAAACTGTATTAACCTGATTAAGTGAGCTCATTGCTCACTATTTGAAATGCAAAGACCCTGCAGTATTCAGCAGTAGTTTAACTTGCTGAAACAGAGCAACATCTTCAGTAATAAACTCAGTTTGAACATCAAAATCCACTATGTTCAGACATGAAAAATTAGATGCTTTTCATACCACTAGATTCTTTTAAAAAATTAAGATGGTTCAGCAGTTAACAACAGCATTTGTTGCCCTTTCAGAAGACATGGGTTTGATTCCACAGGCTAGCTCACACCTGTCTATAATTCTGGTTTTCCCAGGGATCAGATGCCTTCTTCTGGCTGTCATGGGCACCAGGTATGTACATAGTACACATGCAGGCAAAACACTTATGCACAGGAAATAAGAACAAAATTTTTTAATTAATTTTATTTGTGTGTGCACTGCACATATAGAGGCCAAAGGACCACTCTTCTACCATGCAGATCTCAGGGACTGAACTCAAGTCATAATCAGATTTGGTGGAAAGCACATTGTATCTTCTGGGCCACCTAGCCAGCCCTTTGATTTGTTTCAATACATATAACAATTAGGGCATCACACTGGAATGTTAATATTTGTTTGTTTTTTTAATTAAACATTAGAAAAAGTCTGAAGAAGGGGTTTCATGTAAAAGTAAAGCAATACATTGGAGTCAATTGAGAAATATTAATGCTTTTTGCTATTTTAGGAATTAATGTGGAAATCTGCTCAAAAAAAGTTAAGCCAAGAATACTGAAAGTAAACTGACTCAACTTTATATTTTCCATAAACTGACCAATGGTACCAACCAATATTTTAAAACACAATTTCCTTGAACTACAACTCAGATCTGCGCTTTTATTAAATTCAGAAATTTAAGCAAATCATTTTGGTCACATTTCCTGCTACACTTTGAGCTCCCTAAGCTCTGCTGTGCCTACGAGTGAGTAGACAAGGGTTAAGGAATGTAGTTTGTGAAATGAGCACTCCAACCACTCCCCACAAACTCTGGGCTAATCGATACTACTCACTGAATGTTCATGCACACCTCTTAATGCTTAATGTAGCAACTGACAATGCAATCCACCATTATCAATGTTTTTAAAAGATAGTCTTCTCCTCATTAGTTATTGACTTCTAAGTCCTTAAAAGTCCAATAGTTCCAGAATTCTTAAGATGATCTTTGTAGGTAAATATACTTAGATCTAAAAATATCTGTAGTTACTTATGAATGAAAAATGATACTAACTTTATTTACTAGGGGCAGCAGGGGAGGGAGAGGTATCTCTGTTGGAAAAAAAAAAAAAAAAAAAAAAAGGTCCAGACCTTAAACTACAAACAGTTGGAATGTCTAAGCAGAGATTGAACTGAATTTGAAACTAAGATCACCCATTGATTTTATTCAAAAAAACAAGCAAGATATATCCTTTGGAAAGCATACAACACAGCCAGGCATGGTAACAAACACCTGTAATCCCAGAACTCTGGAGGCAGAGGCAGGAGGATCATAGAAGTTCAAGGCTAGCCTGGGCTACACAGAAAGACCACATCTCCAAAAAACAAACAAACAAACAAAAACAAAAACAAAAACCCACAACCCACAGATGCAACAAATATATGAAGTTAGGCACTAACTATCTGGTAAAATTT
The DNA here is from genome assembly GCF_004664715.2 of Peromyscus leucopus. NCBI lineage: Eukaryota > Metazoa > Chordata > Mammalia > Rodentia > Cricetidae > Peromyscus > Peromyscus leucopus. The sequence goes on along the minus strand of NC_051066.1, from coordinate 29,786,114 downwards.
ACAAACGGTTTAATTATATATATCCTATTTTTTTTTTAACTAGACAAAACATACATATAAAAAGGGCAGTTTCAAATTTCTTCCAAGTTTAGTTTTCAACATATGTGATTAAACCAGGTATCTCTATGTCTTATAGTACAATCTGCAATGAAAATATCCAGGCTAACTCTCCATTAAGAAGAAACATAGGCACATTTTCTAGTGGCTTGGGATCCTCTTCCAAAACCAAAAGAAAAAGAAAAAAAAAAAGTAGTGGCATGTAATATTTTTTGGTTCTAATAATTTTAATTATTCTGGACACTTTAGAAAATAAACTCATGTTTTAACTAAATACAAAACTATCTGTTGCTTTATTTGTAGATACAGACTCCTACAAATATCCACAGTACGTCATGAAGTATTTTTAATATCCATATGGATATTTTGATATTAAATATATACAAAAGTTTCTATTAAACAAAACAATGGTATTCACATGAAGCTGCAGAAACTCGTGCAATTAACGAAGGCTGAACTTTATAAATTAAAAAAACACTGTCTTTTATACATAATGTACAAAGTCATGCATGTAAGAGTGAACACTATACCTCATAAGAGCACATTTTCACAGGCAAATGCTGCTGCACAAATATTTGCCAATGCCAAATGAATGGAATGTTAGCAATTAAGTGTTAATTTTAACTAACAAATTGAAAATTGGTATTTCTCTCAAAGGTTTTCTACAGGTGTTATATGAAAGAAATGCTCTCATTCTTTTGCATCTCAGTACAGGTGTTTCACCAAGCACAACAAATATAAATATTTTTGAAAAAGTATAAACACCTTTATCAGTTCAAGTGTAAATAAAACTTTTCTATCTTACTTAAAATATTTGTATGAGCTACACCAAAATATGCATGAGTTAATGTATGAAAAAAAAAGTATGTATATCTCGTTTGCTTTCAAGTTTCAGTAACATTTAAATTTCTTTTAAAAAAACTATGTATACTGGCCAAGAAAATACAGTAGGGAATATCTTTACTAATGAATTTATAAAACTGACCTAATAATTCATTGTCTTTCAGGATTTGATATCTTATCAACTCTGCAAATTTTCCTCTTTAAATGGTGCAGATATTTCTAAAAGCCAAAAAATAAAATCTGGTGGTGAAAAAACTTTCCATTTTCTTAAAATACTAAGAATTTTCATGGACTGGTGATCTCCAACGTGACTGTAGATTTCTTATTATAGAGTTTGCCATGGTACCAAGTTTCTCATGCATTTCAAATAGCTGGCTTCCAGAGTAACTGTACAGATCTTCTGAATCCAGTTGAAGAGCAAGAGCACTAATTTGTGCCACAAGATTTTTAGACAATGGGGTATCCACGGTTACAGGATCAATCAAATCTAGGAGAAAAACAAAACGCCACATTAAATTGCCACCAATTTTTAAAAAATAATTTGTATGTATCTCCAATCAAAATGAAAAGGAGAGAAAATAGGCTAAGATACACTTGCTCAAGAAAATGCCAGAAAAAAAAATCTACCACATCTTATTATTCTGTATATGATATAACTGAACAAAATTTCAACATCCTTATCTACATCTTGATGGACTAGAAAACTGACACAATAATTAGAGAAAACCAACTAGACACACTAAAATTAAATAGGTTTTCCCCCCACGTACTTAGAATGGGGGATAAGGCACAATTTGGTGAATTAACAGTCATAGTCAAAGTAAAACAAAGTATTGGGCTGAAGAGATGTCTCAGAGCTTAAAAGCCTGTTCTTCCAGAAGACCAGGATTCTTCCCGCATCCACATGGCAAATTACAATTGTCTCTAATTCTAGTTCCAGGGGATCCAAAGCATATAAATACATGCAAGGCAAAATGTGTATATTCTAAAAATAAACATTAAAATTTTTCTTAACTGTAAAGGTGTAAAGAAAGTTAAGTTTTTTTCAAGAAAGTTTGTCTTCCAAAAAAACCTATCATGCTTGGCTAGCATACCTGAGGCAAGCTTTTCTTCATCAGTTGAGAGGGGCTTGCTTTCTACTCCATTTACTGCCTTCTCAGAAATATCAAAAACTGGAATCTCTTCAAGTCCACGAGATTTCATCTTGATTATAAATTTACAAACAGTAACAAAGAGAAATAACAAAACTTATTTTTAACTGGAATGACACGAAATGCCCACAGTCTATAATCAACTCAGTTAATACTGTTTAAAAAACCCACTACTACTAACTACACAAAAATAGTATCACAGTAGGTATGGTGGAGCAATTCTGTCATCCCAGCACTCTGGAAACAAATGCAGGTGGATCTACGGTAAGTTAAGAGGCTAACCAGGGATATACAGTGAGCCTTGACCCAAAGTGTTTCCTCAAAGAGCATAAAAATTTATAATACATAATTTCTTAGGAAACATAGTAACAGTAGCTGATAAAATTAATTACCCAAGTTCTGAAATGTAGAAAAGGCTACTCTTAGCACAATGGTTATCTTTTATTTTCAAAGCTACAAACAGCTCACTGGCAGAGCACTGTCCAGCATGAATGAGGTCCTGGTCAAGGGCCAAATCCAGAATAAACTCATAAGGTATTCCCAGGTTTCATGGACCACTGCTCACAGAAATTACTGTTTAAAAAGTTGTCATAACAACAATCCCATTCAATGGCACAAACAAAACGAAAACTGTCACATAAAAACTGTAGAAGGGCCGGGCGGCAGTAGCACATGCCTTTAATCCCAGCACTCGGGAGGCAGAGGCAGGCGGATCTCTGTGAGTTCGAGGCCATCCTGGTCTACAAAGCGAGTTCCAGGAAAGGCGCAAAGCTACACAGAGAAACCCTGTCTCGAAAAACCAAAAACTGTAAAAGGGTTTCTTAAGAAAACCAAAGGAGAAAAGCAAACCATAAGCTCATCAGTTGAGTAATAGATTTAAAAAAAAAAATGTGGTATATCCATGGAATACTGTTCAGCCATAGAGTTAGATCCTAACATATTAGTAATAATTATAAAACTAGAAACCTAAGTTTAAGCAAAGAAGTTAATTAACAACCATAGCTTGTGGTGTTCCAATATTTAAGTATGTCCAGAGTAGGTAAGCCTATAGAAAAACCATATGCTGTGGGTGCCTAGGAACAAGGGATGGAAACGAAGCATGACAGATAATAAGTTCACTCCCTTCTGACCTCTATAGGGTTCTGCAGGCACGTGGTACATATGGGCACATGCCCACATACACATACACACAAATTTAAAAAAAAAAAAAACCTTTTGGAAAGAGAAAATATTTCAAAAATTCTACCTGTGAGACTGCAAATTAATAGTATAGATTCTGGGTTTTGGTTGCTTTTATACAATTAACATGTCAACAAAATGTTCTACAGTATCAGAAATTTGAAAAAAAAAAATCAAGTAGTTTCAAGAATACAGTACACATAGAACACACCCCCAAAGAGGTAGTAAACCACACTTTAAGGAAACCTAAGACAGTGGTTTTTACCCTTAAATAGTCTAGTTTTAATTTATCCACAATTCTAATATTATCAATGAATAAGTCACGACCCCTCATATTACGTATAAATACTTTCTGCCAAGTAAAATTTTCGTGGGGGGTGGGGCTGGGGGGTTAGAATCTAAAATCTGTCCTAAGCTATATATATACATTAAAAAAAAAACTTATGTATAAATCTGCAATAGTCTTAGACACGTTTAGATTTGAGAATCTAGGTTTCAGGAATACCTAAATAGCCATGAAACAACCAGCTGGTAGAAATGAAAAAGGAGAAAAGATAACAGATTTCGAAAAATAAAATTTAAAAGTGAATCTAGAGTATAGTACATAAAAACAGAACTAAGTAAAGGAACAAACTTTCCAGTGAGATACAGAAGGGGTTTTAAACAAGTCTAAATGCAAGCTTTTATTACTGTTGGTAGAACACTTGTTGCTGGTTTTTGCCCCCCTTTCTTTTTTTAAGGCAAGGTCTTGCTTATGAAGTGTCGATCCAAATGTCTCTACTTCCTAAATACTGAGATTAGAGAGGCATGACACCACTCCCAGCTGGATCACTTATTAAAATACGACTCTTGGGCTGGAGAGATAGCTCAGCAGTTAAGAGCACTGGCTGCTTTTCTAGAGAACCTGGGTTTGTTTCTCAGCACCCACAGGGCTGCTCACAAACATCTAAACATCTGTAACTCCAGTTCCAAGGGATTTGATGCCTCTTCTGGCTTCTATAAGCACTGCACACATATGGCACATAGACACTCAGACAAAACATTCAAATAACAAGATTTTACCTGTTGCTCATGGTACACTCTGAGAGCCTTTTTTACATTAAACACCTTTGGAGAGCGAATAGGAAGAGTTTTTATTTCTGATGCTGTAAGAGTACTCAAATCACCAATTGTCTTTATGTTCTTGGCTCTGATAAGTTGTCCTAGACCTCTTGCCCTTTTGAAGAGAGAAACATAATTATGCTTTTATTGCTAACTAACCATCCGTGAGCACTTATCCACTTCAACTCAAAAGAGTTTATTTATATAGTCTACCTAGCCCACACAATGTGATGGGCAACTAACTATCTGGGGAACTTAAATTTGAATCCTATGTGTACCTAGCTTAAGAAATCATGGAAATCTATAATTCTATTTTCTACACTTTAGTAACAGCATAGATGTTGCATTTATACAAAGACAGGCACAACAGGGATGGGAAACTCATTTTCGCATCAAGCTTTCTTTCTGTCTATGGCTCAGGTCCTCCTCTTTTTTTTTTTTTTTTTTTTTAAAAACCTATCCTATCCTAGACCCTTTTTAATATGACTTCCTTCTAAATTCTATGTGCATGTCTGACAATTCTTAAGAGGAATATAGAGAATGTATTACTAGGGAATTATGCCATGGTTCATCAGGCTATTAATTAAAGAAATTATCTCGTTTCACAAGCATGTTATATGCAACAATTCTCTTAAGATTCGGCAGTCTGAAGATGGAGAGAGCGCTCAATGGTTAAGAGTACTTGTTGCACTTCCACAGGACCCATATTAAATTTCCATTACCCATGTAGCAGCTTACTGGACTGAATCTAGTTCCAAGGGATGGAATACCCTCTTCAAGCCTCTGGGGGTACCAGGATCACATAGTGTATAGACATACATGCAGGCAAAACACTCATATACATAAATTCAAAAATACATAAATTACATTTCTAAGATTTATAACAAGATTTAATTGAAGCACAAAGAAAAGACCCTCAATGAGGTCTCTCTATGTGAATCTACATGATAACTTATTTAAGCTATGCAATGTCCATGAACTAATAATCTTCCCAGGATTCTACTTTACTTCTATTCCTCAGAGGGTTTGCAATAGGACAAAACAAGATATGGATTTAAAAAGATGCAAACACCTGAAAAGCTTGACCATTACAACATCCTCCTAAGCCAGGCCTGGTAATTCAACCCCGAAATACCAGCTAGTGTGGATAAAGGGGTCAAGAGGATCCAAAATTCAAGGACACTGAGACACAGAACCCATGTGTGAAGCATGGAGTTCCTACAGGTCAAGCTTATTTTTGTGTCCCTCCACATTGTAAGTCTTGGAAATTTAATCCTTCACGTCAACAATCCACAGGGTGACAAACAGCTCTGGCTGACCTCATCTTGCTGTGTAGCAGAAGATGCCCTTGAGCCGGTCCTTAAGGATCACACACACAGCTCAGATCACCTCAAGCTCACTGCGTATGCAAGAATGCTCTTGAACTGGCCCTAAAGTTCCTGCACCAGCACTTCTGGCTTATACAGTACTGAGGACAGACCCTGTATTTTCATTAATGCTAAGCAAGCACTCTATACCAATGGACATTCGACCCTAACCCCTATTACTCCCATCATTACTCCTGAAAACTAAAACTTCAACTTAAGCAGGCCATGAACTGGTGAGCCCCCAGCCTCAGTTTTCTTAGGAGCTGGATACCCTCCTCAAAACTGGGAAATGTTAGCAAAACTATGCCACAAAATAAAGTTGAAATACAAACAAACAAAATCCCTGCACCTCAGAGTATGAATTATGATTATAACTTAACCACTTACCACATGTTTGATGTAATTTGAGGTAAAATGATGTCGACTGATGCTGCACAGTTTACCAAAGCTGGGTAAACACTCTCTGTTGTTGGGGATAGCATGGATTCTTTGGCCATTTCTGTAATCTTAAAATAAATTTCAAAAGCCATTAAGTAGAGGTTGTAGAACTGAACATTAAAGTATAAAGTTACATAAAAACTAAAGCACTTCTTACTAAACACTTCTTTGAGCTCTTAAACTTAGAGCTCTGTGGTCCTGGGGACAGAAATCCTTTGGCTGAAGTGGTATTATGCTAGATAGAAGAAAGTGGAGAAAAAAAAACAAAACAAAACTCAGAACCCCAGACAACTACAATGTTACAATTTAAATTGTACAACTAAAATTGTGCTCACCTCTGTAAAATTTTAGGAAATGAAAATGAACAGGATAAATTAATGATTTACCTGTGGGATAGCTGATTGGCCTTAGCCCTCTCTATGAAAAGCAATACATTTGCAAAAGAAGCAAAAGAAGTCTGTTCCTTAATCTTCAAATATTTTAAAGTATATTTTAAAGTCCATAGCTTACCTTAGAGTGTGAAGTAGGTGAAGTTTTAACACTTTTTATTATGGGAGAGCTATTTGAAGAATGTGACCTAACAACTGAGCAGCGCCTATCAATGTCATCTGCCAATCCTGCTTGGTATATTGGGTCTGCAAACGAGACACGTCTAACCTGAAAGTACAGGACAAGTTTTCATTAAGAAGACAATACCCTACCTAATGTGTTGACTTTGTGCAAAAGCAAGACAGTGTTCCCAAACTTATTTCACTAGCAGCCTCCTGCACAGTTGTTCCATCTTTCAGCTACTGCTTAATACTATAGCTCATTCTAATTATACCCTCCAGTATCTCTGCAGTAATAGAAACTTTAAACAAAGTTAACAATATTCAATATGCAGAGTGTGATGTATAATCCCAGTACCCAGGAGGCAAAGGCAGGTAGATTTCTTGAGTCTGAGGTCAACCTTGTCTACCTGTGAGAGCCTGTCTAAAAAACAAAATATAGGAATAGTGTGGGTACTCATGTAATCCCAGTAATCATGAGACTGAGGCAGGAGATCTCCAAATTGAAGCTTGTCTGGGGCTACATAGTGAGACCTCTGCCTCAAAAACCCAAAATAAGGGCTAAAGAGACAGATTAGTGATTAAAAGTACTAGCTGCATAATCATGACAGCTAGAGTTCAAATCCTGGCACCAACATTAACAAGCCAGTTTTACAAAAGCCTGTAACTCCAGCTTCACCCTCTTCTGGCCTAACCAGGAGCACTGGCTTGTGCATCCACTAACATACACACGTTGTGGAATATTCCTTTACACTGCATGAAGAGGTGCCACTGTGATTGGTTTAATTAAAAGCTAAATGGCCAATAGCTAGCCAGGAGGTATAGGCGGGACTTCTGGACAAGGAGAGCTCTAGGAAGAAGAAAGGAGAGTTACCAGTCAGATGCAGAATAATCAGGATGAGTGTAATGGAGATGAGGTAATGAGCACATGGAAGAACAGATTTAAAAATATGGATTGCCGGGCGGTGGTGGCGCACGCCTTTAATCCCAGCACTCGGGAGGCAGAGGCAGGCGGATCTCTGTGAGTTCGAGGCCAGCCTGGGCTACCAAGTGAGTTCCAGGAAAAGCGCAAAGCTACACAGAGAAACCCTGTCTCGAAAAACCAAAAACCAAAAAAAAAAAAAAAAAAAAAAAAAAAAGGATTAATCTAAGTTTTGAAACAAGCCTAAACTAAGGCCAAGCTTTCATTAATAAGCCTCCATGTTATCTTTTGTGAGCTGACAGCCCAAAAAGAAGTCAGTCTGAGTGTGTGCACGTGTAGCACACACATACACACCAATAAAAATAAAATTAATAAGAATCTTGTATAATTTGATTTCGGTTAGCCAATGGGTTTATATAGACTATAGACAGTAATACTGGTTTCTGGCATATCTTATTAATCATTGTCCTAAATTTGTGTGTGTGTGTGTGTGTGTGTGTGTGTGTGTGTGTGCGCGCGCACACACGCACATACAGACATGTGTGCATGTGGAAGTCAAAGGACAACTTTAAAGGGAAGGGGGTTGTTCCTCAGGTGTTGTACAACTTGCTTTTGTGAAATGGCGTGTCTCATTGGCCTGGAAATCCCTAAACAGACTAAGCTTTCTGAGCCACAGACCCCAGGGATATGCTTGTCCCTATCTCCCCAACACTGGAACTCTTAGCACATGCCACCAAGCCCAGGCCTTTCATCTTAAGTGTGGGCTCTGGGAATTGAACGGAGGTCCTCATGCTTGCTTTGTGAGCACTTTAACAACTATGCTACTTTCCCGGCCCCTGCTCTTAAACTCTTTGAAGGCAACAAAAGTATCAGGGCCATAATGTAGCAATTTTAACTATTTTAACCTCACTGTGGCTAATTTGGTTTCTTCTAAAGGTCTATAATATGTCCACATTGAGTTATTAACTATAAATATATAGCAGAGATATGATTCTATATCACCTAGGATTGATTTTCAAGAATAGGCAACATATAAGTATTTGCCATAAAAATGTTTATCCTGTTTTGTCTTAGACAGACAATAAATCTGCCCTGAGTGGTATATAATAAAACTTTAATCCCAGCACTCGGAGGCAGAGGAAGAAGGATCTCTCAAGTTCCAGGATAGCCAGGACTACATCGAGACCCTGTCTCAAAAAAGCCCAAAACAAGACACATGATCTAACAGTGGCAATAGTAAGTTAAACCATCTGAAGAATTCTGCAGCAAATCATAAATTCCAAGTATGTCTCATCTTGTTACTACCTCACTACCCTTTGCAGTCCATAATAAACACATTTTTCTAAAAAACAGAAATAGAAGAAAGGCTACAAAAGATGTGAACTCCAGGCTGGCCAGGGCTGCATAGTGAAAACCTTTGTCCAAAAACAAAAAGAAAAACAATTAAGAATTCCTATCTTCCTAAATGATTTCATCTCTTAAATCTCAGAAGCAGTTCTTCCCCACTGGAGCTGAGGACCAACCCCTCAGAAGCAGTTTTCAATGCATCTTCCCAGGTGGTCAAACTAGGGCTAGAGGGAGGACTCAAACAGTTAAGAGTTCACCTTAACTGGTGGGCGGTGGCACAAGCCTTTAATCCCAGCACTCAGAAGGCACAGAAGGCAAAGGCAAGTGGATCTGAGTTCAAGGTCAGCCTGGTCTATAAAGCGAGTTCCAGAATAGCCAGGACTACACAAAGTTTGATAAACTTAAAAAAAAAAAAAAAGATGAAAAGCAATCACTGTCCTTCCAAGGTCCCAGCACCCACATCAAGCAGCTTACAACTCCCCATAACTCAATGCCTCTGGTTTTTATAGGCACCTGCATACCTGTGCACACACCCTAATACATATATATAACTACAAGTGTAAAAATAAATCTTAAAAAAAAAATGTACTTGCCAGCCAATCACAAGACTATAATGCTACAAGACTATAACCCTAGTTAGCTGAGGCATGACAGACAGTTCACTGTAGGGTCAGCCTGGGCAACATAGAAAGGTTCTCATACCCAAGAAAAGGTAAAAGTAAGTGCATCCTTGCTGAAGGCAAAGATCAAAGCACTGTGTTTATATACATACATATGTATATACATTGTACAATATCAGATCTAATTTCAAAATTAGGTTGTGAAGATCAACATGACATCTTTTTAGAACATGTTTCACTAAGCTGAGGGTATGTTTTATGTTAAGCAGAGGGTTGTATCTTTCTTAACTATTCATTCAATACACTCTAAGAGAAAGGCCCAAGAAAGAGCTAATGTAAAAATTACCTTGATAATCCAATTTTTATGAAACTTCATGAAAGCCTGGGAATCTCTCAGTGACAGAGTGTGTGCCATGTGCCAAACATATTCAATGCTGTGCACTGGCTCTCCTCCCAATATCCAAAATGAACAAAATGAAAAGGGACAGGGGAGAAGCCAGTTGGCAGCATGCTCCTCAGTTAACCCTAGCACTCAAAAAACTAAGGACCAGGGGAGGTAGCTCAGTGGTAAAGTATATATATGGGGCCCAGGAGTCAGTGTCTTTAACTGGATGGATTAGAGTGACCTAAGGCATCATGTCCAAGAACTTATAGCCTGCATGGCTAGTGCTGCATGGCTTCTTAAATCTGGTTCCACATATTGTATTACAGAAGAAAGGCCCTAATAGGACCCACCCATTATGCCCGCATCAAGTTCTTGAGTGTGAGAGGCAATACTACATTACATGAAAGGCCTCCTGTCCTTCTCAGAGCAACCATGGCAAATGACCCTAATTCCCTATCCTTTACTAGGTTTCACCCATATTCCAAGCAAACATTAGATTCATTAGTCATCATCATTCCTACCTTGTTAACTGGTGATGAGATCTCATCTTCGTGGGCTCTTTTAAGTCCTCTCTTTAAAATGCTTGTGGATGGAGAAGCCAACGGTGACCAGACACAGCGTGCTTGCATACCGCTAGGACTTTCATTTGCTGATCCAAGTGAAGGGTCCAGCTCTCTTAATTTTTCAGGAGAAGCATTACTGCTTTCTGCTACCAGTTCAGAAGCCACTTCAGATGTCAGAGACTGTGGTAATTCCTCCACTTTCTCTGAAGTGAGGCATACTTCCTGCAGAACATTATTATCCACTACGTTTTGGTTGTCACTCAATTTTGTCTCATCCAATTTAAGTTCAATGTTTGTTTCAGTTTTGTAACAAACAGTTCCTTCTTCAGAACTCATTTCAAGTGTGTCGCAAACAAAGCTCTCAGTTTTGACTCCTCGTCTTCCACCTGGAGTTTCCTCAGACATAGAGGTGCTAACAATCATGCCCCTATCCTCTTCTCCAGTGTCGCCAACTTCCATCTTCAACTGGGCTACCACTGCTGCTTTGGAACTTTCCGTTTCTGTGTTCATTTCCTCACAGGAGCCGCAATCAGATTGAACACCATGCTCCAGGTCCACTCGTGTGGAACCAGACTGAACACCATCCTCTAGGTCCACTCTTGCGGAACCAGATTGAACACCATCCACTAGGTCCGCTTTTGTGGAATCAGATTGAACACCATCCTCTAGGTCCGCTTTTGTGGAATCAGATTGAACACCATCCTCCGGATCCGCTTTTGTGGAATCAGATTGAACACCATCCTCCGGATCCGCTCTTGTGGAATCAGATTGAACACCATCCTCCAGATCCTCTCTTGCGGAACCAGACTGAACACCATCCTCCAGGTCTGCTCTTGCGGAACCAGATCGAATACCATCCTCCAGGTCTGCTCTTGCGGAATCACACTGAACACCATCCTCCAGGTCCACTCTTGCTGAATGCTCACTCTCGACACTCTTGCTTACAGGTGTGGCATGATCACAGAGACTCAGAACAGAATTAAAGCCCTCGGTGGCTGCTCCTTCAGCATTCACTTCAGCTGTGACTGCTTCAAATTCATCCTTTTTATTATCTTCCTCTGCTGCTACATCTACAGGAATATCCATGTGGACACTCTTTTCAGAGAAGGCAGCTCCAAGCGAGTCATTTCCTCCATCTAATTCCATAAGCGAGTCATTTCCTCCATCTAATTCCATAGCTTCACCGCCCTCTGAGCTGGATCCGGTTATGACTTTGCATGCCTTCCCGACATCGCCAATGTCAGATTCTCTTTTCAGAACAGCGTCTGGACTTTCTACTTTGTTATCTAAAGAAGATCTCTGTGAAATGTCCTTGGAATCACATAAGCATGGGTCTTCAGCAGTGAATTTTTCATTGCTTGGCTCTTGGATTTCAGATACTATTTCACTAGAGTCTGTATCATGAGATTTTTCTTTCATATTTCCTATTTCAGATGGGACTTTTTTTCGATCTTCTGCCAATCCAGTTTCAGACTTAACTAAGTCACCAGCAGCACCATTCTCTTCTTTAAGACCCACATGAAAATTCATACTAGGATGTTCATCTACCAGCTTTGTTTTGGCGTGTTCATTAGCTTCACAAGTTGCAGGTGTAGCCTCAGGTGCTTGCATCTGGGTTGTCTTTGTCTCCATGCTCTTTATAGCAAAACTCTCTGTGTTCTTTAACCCAGTATATGACTTTTCCTGGGATTGTGATTTTTCCCCACAGCAGTCACAACTCTTCGATCTCCTGACTCTCCTGCTTCTCTTGTGTTGGCATTCAACTGCTTGGGCCCATTTCTCAGAAGGTACAGAAATGTCTGCTGTCTCCATTTTGGAGCATTCTCCCGCACTACTATCAGTATCTCGTTTATATAACCTTTTAGTGGCATTCCTAGTCCTGAGATTGGATTCAGGCACAGGTGGACTTGCAAATGAGTAATCTACACATTTGCTAGTCTTACTTGTGTCCTCACCTGCAACTGGTGTATCAGTAACTGGCAGTGAATCTGAAGACCCAGCAGACTCCTGAAGGATTACCCTATTGGCACTTTCTTCACAAATCTGAGCCACTGCATCTACATGAGCTTCAGGAACTGCCTGACCATCATGTATCTCATGTGCAGTTTTTATACATTCCTCTTCGACCATTTTGTCTTCTTGTTCTTCAATGTCAACACTATCACTGCTTTTATTTTTCCATTTCCCAGATCGTTTCTTTCTGGAAACTTCTTCCTTTGACTCAGAACTATCAGGTTCTGATAGTTCTGATAGTAACCCCTGAGATGCTCTTCTTGTTTGGTAACGTGTACGTCCTCTCAAAGGTTTCTCAGATGACTTATCTACATTGTCCTGGGTACTACCTCCCTCAGAACTAATGTTCTCATGGTCTGGTTTTCTTTTATTTTGGTCAATTTCAGCATTAGCACTGGATTCCTCTAAAGTTTTCTCATGTAAACTATTTCCTTTTTCGGTTAAATTTTCCTGCAGAGATGACTCAGCAGTTAGTTTTTGCTTGGGCAACTTGTCATCTTTTATATGCAATGGACTCTTTGCAACTGTTTTTTCTTCTTCCTTCCGTCTTTCCTTTTTTGGTTGACCATTATCCTTATCTTGGCTGTCATTGGAAGACTCCATCATTTCTGGACGTCGCCTTGAAGACCGTCTGAGGATTTTTGGATTTGGAGCTACTACAGCTTGACTTTCTTCATTTACTATTTGATCTGCTGGTGCTGCGACCGGAGGTGTATTTTCTTTAGATTCCATATTAATGCCTACGTTTTTTTCTTCTGTAGCTAAGTCTTCCAATGAAGCATTTTCTACTGTTGGTTTAGGATTTTTATCTTCATGCTCTAGGGTAGCTCCAGAAGGATGATCATGATTTGACAGACAGTCTGTTTGACTGAGCAAATCAGGAGGGTTATTTTCTAATGCATGTTCCTCCTGTTCAGATCTCAGTGAAGGCTTAGACTTTTTATTAGTTGACTGCTCAACTTTACTCCATCTACGTCCTGACTTTTTACCTCCGTTCACTAGTTTTTCTGAGTCAGATTTTGAGTGAGTCACTTCTCTTTTCCTTGCTTTTGGTAGCATATCAGTTTTAGTTGTGTTTTCCTGGTTATTTCTCACTGTAACAGTGGATGACATGCTATTCAAAGGGGATGGGCTAAAAGGTCTATTTTCTGAACCATCATATTTCTCCAAAGTAATAAAGGTTTGTCTCCGACTTGTAGGCTGTGAAGGAGTTCCAGAAACAGTGGCATTAGAAACCGAACTATTGCTGACCACCAGTGAAGTTTCTGTACCAGATGAATATTCAGCTGACATTATCTTTGATGAAATTAGCATGTTTTTTGTAGCATCAATACCAGCGCTCAGTGTTTCTGAATTGGTTTCAGCAACAGAACCAGAGTCATTTGGTAAAGAAGCCTTTCCAGGATGTTCATCCACACCACAGTTTTCCATGGCATCTTGAGAGATGAAAATGGCACTCTCCATTTGTTCCTCCTACACAAAACATACAAATTACAGAGTAAAACATTATTTTGCTAGGAAATCTAAAAATAATACTGTGGTAATCAAGATAAACTCTGGTAATTCAAGACACTAACTTTCAAATTATTGCAAATATTCCAAAAGGATCAGCAAAGAACTGTCAATGTGCTTTAAACTGATGGTGTTCAGTTAAAGCCATGCCTGAGGCCAAGACTGGTGGGAGGAAGAAGCAGGAGACTAAGAGGAAGCACAGCTCCTCAGGAGATTGAGGCCATCCTGAACTAAACAAACACTATCTTAATCCCTTACTTCAGAAGTCATTTACGATGTATTTTAAATACACATTTATGTACAATTCAGTTAGAAGATTGTTATACATCTTAGTAATAAATATAAAACAACCTTACAATTTACATTTACTATAACTTAGAAACACTCAAGTATCAATACTGCTTATACCTTAATTATCTTGGCATCTTCTTTTGGTTTTTCAGTTAAAGTGAGGCTTTCCCTAAGATAAAAAATTGTACAGATTAGATTATTTTTATTTATATAAATAAGAAACTAGTCATAAAAGTATTGTACTTACATAGATTCTTCTTGACTAAACTGAGCAGAAAATAAGGTGTCTTGTGAAACATCCAGATTATTATACAAGGCAGGAATATCACACCTAGAAAAAAAAATCTTATATATAATTCCAAAAACTTAGTGATAGTCCCACCATCAAAAGCCTGCAGGGTGCCTTTAATCCCAGCTCTCGGGAGGCAGAGCCAGGCAGTTCTCTGTGAGTCTATTAAGTGAGTTCCAGGAAAGGCTACAAAGCTACACAGAGAAACCCTGTCTCGAGAAAAAAAAAATTAAAGTTAGAATTCTATGAAAGTGTATTTCATGAATCATATAAAAGCTTATAGTGTTTTCTATGAAATTACCTTCTCCTCCAATAAACACATACCCCAATAAAAGAAAGCTTAGAAACACTGGGCATATTACTGGGTAGATTAAAATATTATTAAATGCTATCTTGTATAGTCCCATCATCTGTCATTAAAATTTAGGATACCCAGGCCAGCTGTAGCCCAGTGGTAGAGCACTTGCCTCCCATAACCAATGTCCCCAGTAAGATTTTCAAGGCCAGGCATGATGACACATTATCAAAGTTCTCACAACAAAGCTACATAGAGCTCAAGATTAAAAGCCCACAAACCGTTTTGTCTTGAGTACTTCTTTCTGGTGCTCAGTCAGAATTCTTGCCTTTCCCTCTTTTCCTTGTGGAGGTATGAACACAAAGTCAGTAGATTTTTCCTCTTCCAAAAGCTTATTACCACTCTTTAATTTTGGAGACGAAGATCCTACTTTCAGCTGTAGGTTTTTAAAAAGTAAATGAGTTTCCAAATTATTTCTAATTCTCCTATGTTTTCTAACATTCTGCTATTATTTTTCAAAACTGATTAGGAAGTTTGAAACTGATACACACACACCCTTCTCAACTGAAGATAAATAAGGTCTATTTCATGTTGGACTGAACTTATAATTCTGCCTCAACCTACTAACTGTTAAGATTACAAGCATATAAATAAAACAATGTAACATTCACAGTCAGAAATTAAATGGCCTTCACTTTCTCCTACCTCTAATATTAAGATAAATAGTAGTAAGCCTTTCAGGGGGCAAGTCTATGGAGTTAAGATACATACATGTTCTACCTAGGCAACACAAAGTTCTAATCAAAGCATCTAAATTACTGCCATGCAGTAGACTGTGTTGATTGTCCATCCTTTCAGCTCTCAGGAAAGCTGCCCAGAATAACTATATGTAATACTGAGAATCTGCTATTACTAAGAAGAAATCACTCCAGGCTCTACACACTATCATAGCTGTCCTTCTCTTCACTATCATTCCACCACAAACCCCAAATTTGTTTGGACTTCCATAGTTCTTTCCTCCAAATAAGTGTTTTGTGTCCTTAAGCTAGCTAGCTAGCATTATGTAAAATCCCAGCAAATATACTTTTGAAAACATACTTTGGTCGACAGCTTCATATTTTCTTTTTTATCCTTTGTCTGTGCCAAAAATGAATCTCTTTTTCCACTTGATTTCCTTTCCATGCCACTTATCTTGACATTTAATTGTGAATTTTCTGTCTATTAAGATAAAATTGAACACATTAACTATATGTCTACTATTTGCTTCTTTATGATTATTCATTTTAAATGTTATACAGTTTCTGACTATTCAAATCTACTGAAAACAAAGGAAAGTAAAGATACTGTGAAAAGATACTTATCTCCCTCTACAGTCAGATTTACAGCCTTTACTTTTGTTAATTCTGAAAACAAAACTTACAAAGTGTATCAAATTACTAGACTCAAATACATATCAGTTTTAAAATTTAGAAAATACAAAATTTCCAACATTCCAGAATAAAGGTTAATAAATAAACCCCATGTAGAATGGAGAATATAAATGTATCCAACATTTTTCTCTTACGCCAGGATGTACAATTTTGATGTTAAATTAAGCTGAACAAATAGTAATAAGCTGTTTTCTCTGCTGAGAATCTTTTAGACAAAACAAACAAACAACAGTAACAACAAAACCCATAGTAAGCCACTGTATTTTTTCTTCTGACTCTAAACAAAAGTTCACACTTGTTCATGAATGGAAAGCTTCATGTGGGATGAGGAAAAGGTGGTATTATTGCATTCTTTCTTGTTCAAGTTCTGATTATTGCTGCTCACTTATACCAAACTACTCAGATTTAAGTTAAAAAAACAACTTACTGTATCAGAATATGGCCCACTGGATTCATCCATCATTTCAACATTTTCCAAACCAGGCAACAGAAGCAAAATTTTTTGTTTGGCTTGTCTTAATATTGGTCTTTAAAAAAAAAAAAGTACATAGATAATGAGTAAATTATAATAGTAAATGTTAACAATATTACTGTAATTATGAGACAGGTTCTCATGAATCCCAGCCTGGCCTTGAACTTGTGATTTAGCTCTATGACCTGGAACTTCTGCGGCCATCACAACTAGTTTATGCTATAATGGCAATAAAGCCCAGGGTTTCAGGTATGCTAAGTTAACATTCTACTAATTATGGCACTAGTCCTATTTATAATTGTTATGTAGCAAGTATACCTGATTTATGTTTCTTACTTACACAAATACAACACTGGGGAAAATAGAAAACATCAGGACTTTTTCTCTATACTTTTCACAGCATCCCCAAACTTCCTAACTTTTAAGCAAGGCATGATAGGCTTTGTGCCTGTAATTCCAGCACAGGGGAAAGTGAGACACATTACCAAGTGTTCAAGGTCAAACTATGCTATAAGTGTGAACTTGCCTCAAAATAAACAAACTCAAAACCTATTTTAAAAAAAACCAAACACTCATGGGGGTGGGGAGTGAAGTGATGGCTTAATGACGCACCCCTTTAATCCCAGCACTTGGGAGGCAGAGGCAGGTGGATCTCTGTGAGTTCGAGGCCAGCCTGGTCTACTGAGTGAGTTCCAGGACACCCAGAGCCACAGAGAAACCCTGGTACTCTTCCAGAAAACCCACGTTCAATCCCCAGCACCCACATGGTGTCTCACAACCAGCCCTAGCTCCAGTTCCAGGGGATCCAGGAACCTCTTCTGGCCTCCAAAACTACCACCAGGTATGCACATGGTATACAGATATACATGTAGGTAAAATACTCATACACATTTTTAAAAACATTGTTATTATTTTTTCAAACATTATTAGGAATTAGTGAGGTGGCTCAGAAGTTAAGATCCCTGACTGCTCTTCCAAAGGACCTGGCAGCTCAGTCTAATCCAGTTCTTTAAAGACAATGAATGACCTCTGGCCTCCACAAGGACCAGACTTTGAAGTGGTGCACAAACCCACGTATAAGGAAACCACTTATTCATATAAATAATTTTTTCTCAATTTGTTTTTATGATATGCTAGATGTTGTGGTATATGCCTTTAATCCCAGCACTCAGGAGGCACAGGCAAGTGAATCTCTGAGTTTGAGACCAGACCCATCTACACAATGAGTTTCAGGACATCCAGGGTTATGTAGAGATCGTTTCTCAAAAAAAAAAAAAAAAAAAAAAAAAAAAAAAAAAAAAATTTAAAAAAGAAAAAGAAAAAGAAAAGAGTTAAATATTACTACCCATGTCTGGCTTTATTAATAAACTTCAATCCTCTGCCCTTGGTGTAAGTATTTTTTCCGGTGCATAAACTGGTTCCCCAAAATGTGAAGTCTAATAGAAGTCAACCCAAGTCTAATGGCTACTACATAGCCTGATGATAAAATTAAACTCTATGTGAAGTTTCTGCTAGAACCCAAATACAGGTTTACATGATCATAATGGAGCAAGCAACTATAGGAAGTTGTGATGCTAACTTACTTTAATTCCTCGGGATAAACCAGAGCTGTCGCTTTAGCAAATGTAGCATTCCACAACAGAGCACTCTGTTTCCGAATCTGTTTATTCTTGTGAAGAAATACTATGCACAGAAGTGGAGAAAGTTGTCCAAGAAGTTCACTGTCGTAGGCTCCAGGGTAGTTGTACTGTAGACAAGCAATGATTTCTCCTAATAGCTTTTCTAACTAGGAAAGAGCAGGAGAAGCAAAAAGTATACTAAACACAAATTTATAGAACACGTTACTATTTCAATTTTAAAAATCTGGACCATCTTAGTATGCATGTATGTATGCATTTATTTAATGTGCGGTGGTGTTTTGCCTGTATGTATGTCTGTGTGAGAGTATCAGATCTTAGAGAACAGACAGTTGTGAGTTGCCATGTGGGAGTTGAACCTGGGTCTTCTGGAAGAGCAATCAGTGCTCTCAAGCTCTGAGCCATCTCTCTAGCCCCAAATCTGAACCATCTTTAAGCAACACCATAGTTACCATAACTATACACTCCTCTTTATAAATGAACAAACTATCAGATAAATTTACTTTGAGTACTAATATTGTAATTTAATTTGAAGTTATTTCTTGTTAACAGGAAAAATGTTTTATTAGTTGTAATGATAATTAATAACCCTACACAATTTATCAATAAAATATTATAGCCAATAATCCTCATATAAAAAGGGATAAGACCCAAGAATTACATGAATTTAAAATAATAGTAAACTCTAAAGAAAAAACTCAGCTACCCAAGAATCCATCCATCCCTTACTGTTTTATGATCATTACAAATGAAGCAATGGGGCTGGGGGATCAGTGGCTAACAGCACCTGCTGCTCTTCAAGGTCAGTTAGTTCAGTTCCCAGCACCCGAACTGCCCGTGACTAGCTCCAGGGGAATCTGACCTCTTTCAGAATTCCAAGGTAGCATAGTTTATACATAATCATTCACAAATGCACATAAATTTTAAAAATTTTGTAATGCAGTAAGATAACAAGGAATGAAGGCACTTGCCATTAAGGCTGATGGGCATGATTTCAGTCCCTGGAACCTACAGTGTAGGAGAAAATCAACTCCTGCACATGTCCTCTGACCTCCACGGCATGCATTCACACATACCAAATGTATATATAAATGGAAAATACTAATAATAACCACTTAAAATCAATTATGTTTAAGAAAGATAACTGCATAAACCATATGCTGTCCTCATTAAGTATATTTTATGGACACTATCTACTTACCTTGTTGTTCAAACTATTATACACTTTAGGAACTTCATCAAGCCTGGGAAGACAGATGTAAAACCGTTACCATTTATATTTTAAGATACCATCACTGCACTAGTTAGTTATCAAGCTAAGCCTCAAAGAGAAGAACAGAGCCATACAAACAAAAGGTAAAACATTCACAGTAATGTAAAATATCGCAAGAATAAGAAAAGACTGCCAAATGTCAAGCAAGAAGTAATCATATAAACATTCAAATGAATCTTTACAAACGCCTAGAACAGACTTCAAGTGCTCATGGTATCTACTGTCCATCTCCTGTCTTTTCTTTGTGCAGGGGTAGGAATGGCACCGGGGCCTTTGTGTATGTTAGCTAGTGCTTACTATTTCACCAGACCCCTACACATTTTTTTTAAAGTGTAGGCAGGTGCCTGTGGAGGCCAGGGAAGAGGCAGAGATCAGAAGAGGAAAGGATCACTTGAAGCTGGGGGTACAAGCAGTTTAAGCCTCCCCAAGGTGGAGGCTGAGAGCTAAACTCTAGCCCTCTATAAGAGCAGCAAACACTCTCAGCCGTCGCTCTGGCTTCTTCCTGTCCATTTTTAATAAAATAATGACTTTTAAAAAAAAATCTGTGGCCAGGCGGTGGTGACACACACCTTTACTCTCAGCACTCTGGAGGCAGAGGCAGGCAAATATCTGTGAGTTCGAGGCCAGCCTGTCTACAGTGAATTCCAGGACAGTCAGAGCTTTGTTTATTTTGTTTGATTTGTTTTTTGTTTTTGAGACTTTGCCTCAAAAACAAAAAACAAATCAAACAAAATAAACAAAGAACCTTGCTCAACAGACATGATCAATACAAACAATGACATATGTCAATGTATCTTGACAAAAAAAGCTGGATAGAGAACCACAGGAATTCACTGGTCAGAAACTGGGTTAAGAGTTTAAGAAAATGAGATTTCCATGTATATAATTACATACAGTGTTTTCAATTGCATAATATCAAATCAAATAGATCTGTATTATAATACATTTAATAAGCATGCTTCTTTGTATAAACAATTACAAAAATCACGTGCAAAACTGAAAAGTGCAAGGGAAGGAAAAAAAAGTCAAATGGAATAGTAGTAGTTCTAAGTCCCATCTCCAACTTCTACATTCTAGAATACATACAGATCTATTCTAGAACACCATCCAGGACAATAAAGCTGAGAGGAAAGCAAAAGTTACTAATTATATTTAAATTACACATTTTAGGGCTGAGAAGATAGGCTTTTTTGGTTAAGTGCTTGTCACACAAACATGAGTTCATGAGTCTGGATCCCCAGAACCTGAATACAAAGCCAGATATGAGGACACACAGACTTGCAACCCCAGCCCTAAAGAGGATATCCTGGTGCTTCCTAGAGTCTGCAGCTGGAATTTGGGAGCTCAAAGTTAGTGAGAGACCCTGTCTCAAAAAGCAAGGTAGAGAGTTAATAGAAGGCAGTCTGTGATCTCTACATGTATGAGATCTACATGAACATGTACACATGCAAAATACACAAAAAGAATCATATCTACTTAATTCAACATGAATAAGATGAAAATACTTACTTTGCATTTTCATACAGTAAAGCCAGAGGTCTTGTAAAAGTGGCAAATATTTCTCGGATCATAGACGGCAAGGAAATATGTCCAAATATACTGGACAGCATGCTGATGACAGAGTTACCAATAGTAAGCAGTGTGTCAGAATATGTTTCCTTGAAGGTCAGAGTGTGGAAAGAATGGATCACTCTCACAATTAGCTTAAATAAAGAAGCCAATTTCCCAAGGGGTTCCTTCTTCTTTCTGGACCAATCTGAGGATCTCTGTGGTGCTAAGACACAATTGGGTTGATTAAAAACTTAAGTACTTTGATATGTATCAATATCACTTTTACGTTTTGCATTCAAATGTTAAATACATCAAATATACACGTTCTTGTTAACTAACACCTCAGATAAACCTTCAAATGGTTAAAGCATTATTGAATAAATATCAATAGAGTAGCTTTAGAAATGAAAACCAAATACAACAGAAAAGAACTAGCAGATCTCAAATAATCCCAGAAAAAAAGAATTCCTAGGGTATTATAAAATACTTTTCAATTTCTGTTTTCCTCAAAATTTCAATGAGTTTATAAATACTAAACCACATGACTGAAGCAACAAAGCTAAATCACCATGGGTTTTCAATATTAAATGATTTCAATAGAAATTAATATTCCTGGATCATCTACATACAATTCATTGATCCCTGGAAATAGAGAATTCAAAGAAACTCTAGTTATAGATTTTATAGACTCTAACATTTACTTAAAAGCACACATTTTCCTTTATGGTCCCTCCTCAATCATTTCTCTCCAGATTCCAGGTACAAAACAAACCTCATGTTTCTCTTGCCCTGAAAGTCATTCTTATTCCAAAATTACTTGTTTCTTTTTGTAAGACAATCGAGTCCTAGGAAAGCCCATATTTAAGGGAGGGGGAAGTTTATTTAACTCATACCTTACTAGCTTTTCAAGGTGAATTAAAACCAGGGTTGCTACTAAAAATGTCAATCATTCTTTCTAGGATCAGTTTCTTCAACACAAGCATGTTTAAATACAACTCAGAAATTTCCATACAAATGTCAAGCCTGAGGTGCCAGGAGATTTCAGGAACTCATAAAAATTGCCTGACCAAATTTTACCTGTCTATATACTTAGAATACCGGCAGCAAGGTTCTCATTTAAATTGGTTAGGTACAATGCAGCAAGAACCATGCAGAATCATGGCAGCCAGAAGCATATCCACAGAAACAGGTAACACAGACCACATACCTATCCATGCCCTAGCTTTCCTCAGTAAAAGGACTCAGAAACAATGGTACCTTAGTAGCAATGAGTTGGTATGGATTTTTACATCCCAGTCTCAGATAAAAAGAATTATGTTTCTGGGGGAAATAATCCCAGGCTATAAGAAAAGTACAAGACATAGCTGAATATTCTGCAAACTCATACAGTGGAAATTTGTCAAAATACTATAAGAAAAAGATGTCATTCAGTAATAAAGTGCTTTTCTAACAAACAAAGGTTCTGGGGTTTGATCTCCCAGTACAGAGAAGAAAAGAACTTATTGGGGGGGGGGGGGGGTCGGGAATTTAGCTCAGTGGTAGAGTGCTTGCCTAGCAAGCACAATGCCCTGAGTTCGGTCCTCAGCTCCAGAAAAAACAAACAAACAAAAAAAGAACTTTTAGCAGGCAAATGGTATCTACAAAAGAGGGAACAAAACAAAAAAGTGCAGGAGGCTGAATATCATGTTATATAAGGCTGAAAGGAGGAAACAGGAATATGAAGGTTGGGATTTTGCTGGCCAGTCTAGTCAATTAGTGAAATACTGTCTCAAAAAATTTAATAGTAAGAAATAGAACAGTGGTTCTCAACCTTCCTAATGCTGTGACCCTTTAATACCATTCCTCATGTTGTGGTGACCTCCAAACATAAAAAAAAATCCAGAAGTCCACACTGATAGCTTGAGCTGTTATATTAGAACATATTATCCATACCTCTAGAATTCAAACTATAATTCAATAATTGTGAAATAAATATTATGAGAACGACGATTTAAAATAGGGATTTCATGATGTAATTGGTAAGAAATTGACTTCTGATACAAACTAATTAAAGTAATCAAATGAAAACACTGTGATCATTTCAGAAATCATAGTGATTGGCAACCAAGGAAGATCATGACTGTAATCACAGAAGACTCACCAACAAATAAATTCCAGAACGTTATGAGCTATAAAGTCCCAAGCTAATAAATCTCTGAGTTTGAGGCTAGCCTGGGCTACAGAGTTCCAGGAAAGGCTCCAAAGCTACACAGAGAAATCCTGTCTCAAAAAACAAAACAGAACAAAAAAAGAACTTTCTCTGAAATGCTGTAAAATATTGTATAAACAAATAAAGGTAAAGAAAATACTTACATTTGATTTTGGGCTGATATTTAATATTATACGGTGAAAAGTCGATACAATCAACCATTACGATAATAATTTGAGAGATCCTGTCCAAGAATAACAAATCCTAGGAAAAAATTTAAGTATCATAATCAAAAAATCTTACTACAGGAATAGTACTCAAGTAACAGTGAATATGCACAAAAACTTTTCATTATTTATGCTACAAATACATCCCAGTTAGATGTTCTATGGCAAACACCGTGCTTCTCAACACTCAGGGAAAATCATGGATCTTTACAGTATCCAAAGAAAGCCATATCCACCAATAAATTCCATTCATTTATTTATTGCTTGGGATGTGTGCAAGGTCTTTGCCACAGCTTTACCTAAAACCCACCCTCAAAACTAGAGTGACAACTCAGCTGTGGAAGCACTTGCTGGTACAGAAAATGCACACCTATATGAGGTCCCAGAGGATCTTCCACCCTCCCTGGGCACTCACATTTTTAAAAAATGAAGTAAGTCTTGAAAATTATATTAAGCCCCGTGAACACAAATACAACAAAACAACCACTAAATAAGCTCCTCTATCTTTCTTCCTCATTCCTAACCCAAAAGAAATAAAAATAGAACTGAAAAAGTGGAGCAGAGGCTGGTAGAAAACAAGAACAAAAAAGGTTTCCCCTGCCACAATCTCTACAGCTACTACTTTTCGGGACATGCAGAATGCCTCCAACAAAGAAGGGTACAGAGAAGAAAGGTATTCTCCACCAACGAGGTGAACTGTCAACCTTCACAAGGCCTCCATGGAATTACAGGATTCAGAGAGTACCTCTTAAGCACTCTCAAAGATCCAAACTTATTTTATGACAGAGACAGGATTCCACAGTGGGAACTGATACCAAGCTCAACAAAGCAGTCAACGTCAAAGGAATCTAGAAATACTCAGCATCATATCCAAATGTCTGTCCAAACACTACGGGGTTAAGGATTCACCAAATAAGCACTATGCTTAAATGATGTCCCTGTTACCATGTTAAAAAAATCCAAAAAGAGCCAGGCAGTGGTGACCCACACCTTTAATCCCAGAACATAGGGGAGGCAGAAGCAGGCAGATCTCTGTTTTTGAGGCCAGCTTGGTCTACAGAGTGAGCTCCAGGACAGCCAGGGATACAAAAAGAAACCCTGTCTCCACAAAAAAAAGAAAAAGAAAAGAAAAGAAGAGAGAGAAAGAGAAGGAAGGAAGGAAGGAAGGAAGGAAGGAAGGAAGGAAGGAAGGAAGGAAGGAAGGAAGGAAGGAAGGAAGGAAGGAAGGAAAGGAGGAGGAGGCTGGTGAAATTACTCAGTGGGTAAAAGCGCTTACCACCAAAGTTAACAATCTGAGTTCAATCCTAGGACCCATATGGTAGAAGGAGAACTGACTCCCACAAGTTACCTTCTGACTTCAAAAGGTACACTAATACAAAAAGTACACTAACATGTGTGCATGTATATGTACGTACGTACGTGTGTGTACACACACACACACACACACACACAGTATGTTATAATTAAAGAAAAATCTAGTCTGCTAAGTGTCAAAGTTATACATCCAGGCACAGTAACAAAGGCTCCAGAGACCCTGTCTTAAGGGAATAAATAAGGTGGAATTATAGACCAAGACAGACAATGTCCTCCTCTGGCCTCTACATGCACGTAAGCATCACACTCTCATCCCACATATATATCATCACACCCACCAAGGAGAGGGGTTCAAGACTGCTTGGGAACAACTTAAATTCAACCCCAGAACCTATTGTGGAAGGGAAAGATCAACTCCCAAAAGTTGTTCTCTGGCCTCTACAAGTGTTAGATCACAGGTCCCCATGTTCCCACCCCAATAGTAAATTTTAAAATAAAATCAACGGGAGAGTAATTGAAGTTACTTGGTACAGTAGAGTCCCTGCATAGCATGCATGAAGCCTGATCAAGTAAGCCAGGAACAGTAGGTCACAGCTGTAACCCCAGCACTCAGGAGGTGGGGAGAGGAAATCAGAAGTTCAAACCCAAACTTCCATAGTGTTCCAAGTTCACACAGAAAAGGGATCTCCGGTTCCTGATCCTCCGGTCCTCAGACCCTCAGCCCCACACCCAAACTTCCATTCAACTAACTACAGATGCTAAGTACCAGCACAGAAACAAACAAGTCCAAGATAGCATGTGTTCTCTAAAAATAAATCCCATTTTAATGGATCCAAATAACAACCTGGAAGGACTTCCAAAAAATTTAAAACAATGGTTATACTGTCAGAGAATGAAAACAAAGATGAATGAAATATGGATGTCAATATAAGACATGAAACAGAATTCAATAAAAAGATGTAAATTACTGAAGAAAAGCCAATCTGAAATAATGCTGGGACAAGTTCTGTAAGCCAATAAAAACCTCAGTGGAAAGCCTTACTAAATGAATAAACTATATGCAAAACAGCGTAAGGGCTAAAGAAAAGGTAGAACATTGGATGACTTAGTGAAGGTAATGATAAACTTACAAAATAATCCACTAATATTAGTCCTTTGGGGCACCATGGAAAGACCTAACTTTTAGATTATGGCCATTAAAGACTACCTTATCAAGGTCACAGAGTCTATTTTCAAAAAGTATAGAGGAAAATTTTCTACAACTAGAAAAAATGATGCCCATCAGGTAAAAGTCTATAGAACTCCAAAAAGAATCAAAAATAAATAAAATCCCCAAAATATACAGTTTTTAAAAACATTAAGCCAGGTGCCAGTGGCACACATATTTAATCCCAGCACATGGGAGGCAGACAGATGGATCCGAGTTTGAGGTCAGCCTGGTCTAAAAGCTAGTTCCAAGACAGCCAAGGCTACAGAGAAACTGTCTCGGGGGAAGGGAGAGGAGCACAAAGAAAGCACACTGACAAGCTGCAAGTGAAACAATCCAAGTCTCAGACTAACACCTATTACTTAACAGAGACGTCTAAAACAAGAAGTGGCCAGCAAGACACCTTCCAGGTTCTGAAAAGTCTTCACTGTCAACAAAACCTATCATACTCAGTAAAAGTATCAAAATCAAAAGCTGGACATGGTGGCATCACCTTTAATCCCAGCACTGAGAAGACAGAAGCAGGAGGATTTCTGTGAGTAAAACTGCTATCACCCCTCCCTGAAAGGAGAAATAAAACCCTTTCATGAGAAACAGATGAAAGGAATTTCTAAGCAAGTGAATTCTACAAGGAAAATACTTTAGTCTGAAGAGACGAACGAGTAGCACATGGTGTTAGAAAATAGGATCTATCTCTGCTGCCTCCAAGAAACAATTCATCCAAGATAGGAACCACGTTAGCTGGGTGGTGGTGGCAGCAGTGACGACAACGGCACACGCCTTTAATCCCAGCCCTTGGGAGGTAGAGGCTGGCAGATCTCAGTGAGATCAAAGCTAGCCTGGTCTACAAAGTGAGTTCCAGGACAACCAGGACTGTTACACAGAGAAACCCTGTCTCAAAAAAACCAGAAAGAAAATGAAACCACTTCAAGGTAAAAGGAAGGAAAAAGGTATTCCAAACAAATGGATTTAGGTAACAAGCATATTCTAAGATCTGACGAAACAGACTTCAAATCAAACAACTCAAATGAGATATGGTCACTTCACACAACACACCAAGAGACATTACAACCCTAAACATATGCAAACACAAGCATACCTATTTTAAAAAAAAATTTTAGATGTAAAACCACAGATAACCCCAACACAGTGATAATAGGTGACTTCAATACACTTTCAATCGTTTTTGTCATCTACAATACTTCAGTTTAATGACACCATACAGCAAATGGACTCAACACTACAGATTGACATAAACATTGAGGAATACACAAACACACACTTTATTCAGCAGTGTTCATAGAACTTCCTACAAAATTGATCACCAATTAATTAGGTAGGACACAAAGGAAGTCTCAACAGGTAACAAATTAAAATAACATACTATATTCTAAAGCTAGGTATCAACAGCAAAACTATAAAAAAAAATTAAAAAAAAGAGACTAAACAACACACCACTGAATGACAATTCAACCACTGAAGAAATTAGAAATTAAATTTTTAAAATTCCTAGAATTGGAAGAAAATGAAAATACACCAAAATCTAAGGGACATCAAGGACAGTCATGAGGAAAGTTACAGTATAAGGACCTATATCACAATGTGAGATCACATCAATAACTTCATGATACACCAAAAGACTCAGGAAAAACAGAACAATCCAAACCCCAAACAGTAAATAGGAAGGGATAATCAAAATCAGACACCAAAACATCAACACAAAGGAAGAGCTGGTGCTCTGAAATGATAAGCAAGTCTGACCAATGTCAGCTGTCGGGTAGAGGATGCCCAACCCCAGCAAGGGGACAGAAAGAACAGTTATGTATTGCTATTACAATAACTAATTGCTTTCTGGTTGGATCTGAGGTCATTTCATGCCTGGCCCAGAAAGCCTGGTCAAAAGTCCATGGCTGGGGAAGTCATATAGGAGTTCGGGCCTCTTCACCAGAATGTCAAAGGTCAGAAACATCAACCAAATGGCAGAAGAGAACATAGCCAGCCCAAGTACTGCAGAAAAAGTCTGATTCAGCAATCTCTAACAGCCAAAGGCCATGAACTTTCTCTCTGCATATCAGAATAGGCAAGGGCTGACTGAGCCTACCCTCCAGAATTTTGACCCATTCAGAAGGAAAAAAGCTGTTCAACGTGCTTTCCTTTCCATGCCAACTACTTCCATCCAGTAAGTTCTACAAAGGATGATCTCACACAGCCTGTAGCAAAAAAAGGGAGACAAGACACTCAGCTCCATGCAGCCACAACTTAGCAGACTGTGCTCGCTCTCCTTATCATTTAGGGATTTTTGACTTGGGCATAACCAAGATTCGTGCTTTGAGGTAGAGAAGAATTTCAGAACTAATCAGTAGGAAGGTGAACTGTAGCACAAAGACATTAAGGAAAGCTTAGACTGAGGTTAAGAAAAAGAAGCACCCAAGGTAATGAGACTTGTGTTTCCTACATGAACTGGACCTCTTACACAGAAGCTGCTGGACACTGTTCACTGTTGAGTGTTATCTCTACTTTACACATGTACACTACAGGGAAACTCACCGAAAGGGTTTCATCTTCCATGCTGCACAGTATCTTAGAACAAAGTTCCTCACAGCACAAGTTCTCTTCTGCTGTCGCCACCAGAGCAGCACAGCGTGCAAATGCTCTATATAACTCTGACCACGTCTTAAGTAAAGTCTTCATGGTAGCCTAACAAAAAAGACACCGGGTAAACTGACACCAATTGACCAAATATAACAGGATTAACATTTAAGTGTCAGAGGGATCTGTTATAAGCTGTTATCTCCCTATTAAGTTCTATATGATGGGTATCAGAAATTACCAAAGGTCAAAAATCAAAGAAGCCTCGTTGCACTGTCTTCTCTGCCTCCCCACAAATATTCGTCCACCCCACAATTCTAATTGCAAGGAAAATTAGAGCTGGTTCTAATCATATATAAAGGCAGTTTCCAGAAAGGCACAAACCCCTTATACAAACAATATACATTCTTACCATGGGAAATGTCTGAGCTGAAAAAACATGGTTTATTGGTAAAGTCAATGCACCATAGATGGCACTAAAATTATGTTCTAAGGCATCACCTTGATTCACTTCATTGGTCTGAAACAAACAAAAAAAATACATAATTAAATTACCATCTAATTTTAATCCTACCTGGTAACATAACTCACATGGAACAAACTGTTCTACCAGAACCCATTCTAGAGATGTTACACTTCTACCCTTAGATACAAGTATGACCTTACTGAGATGAACTAAAGACCTGTGCAGACTCAAGATGAGGTCATACTCAAATATGGTGATGTCACACCCAACAAATGGCAACCTGACTACCATGGGAGACACCGGAAATTATGTGGATACACTTCAAGGTCACGGACTGCCGGCTACCACTATTAACAGAGGAAGGCAACAGATTCTCTCAGGGCTCCAAAACAGAAAAACGACTTCTAGTCTTCAGAACTGATAGCATAGGTTCCTATTTATTATTAGAGCTAGAAGTATAGCCCAGTGATTATCTGGAGATACAATTTTTCCTTTGGTCTTGACTCTAGTACTCAACAACATAAAACAACAATTGATTTAAAAAACAAATTAATTCTCCTGTTTTCACCACCTGTTCATATGAATTTGGTGTTCTCAGAAACCTTGGGGGTGGGGTGGGTGGAGACATGGACAGGGAGACCCTGAGGTCCCCTATAAACCAAGTATACTGATTGTGGTTTGAAAGAAAATGGCCCCCAAACGGAATGGCACTAGTAGGAGTTGTGGCTTTGTTGGAGGAAGAGTTTCGCTGCAGGGGTGGGCTTTGAGGTCTCCTTTGCTCAAGCCTCAATCCATGTGACACTCAGTTCTCTTCCTGTTGCCTTTTCATCAAGATGTAACCAGTAACATGTCTGCCTACGTGCCACCATGCTCCTTGCCATGATAACAGACTACACCTATGAAGATGTAAGCCACCCCAGTTAAGTGTTTTCCTTTGTAAGAGTTGCCGTGGTCATGGTGTCTCTTCACAGCAATAGAAACCCTAACTAAAAAACTGATTTTAATTTCTGAAACAACCCTAAGCTAACAAGCTAGTACTTATAACTCACACATGTAATCACAGCATTAGAAGGCTAAGGAAGGAAGACTGCCATGAGTCTAGGCCAACCTAGGCTACTCTGAGTTCTAGGGAAAGCTGCTAGAAAGTCACCATCTCAAAACAAAAAACACAGAACCTTAAATAATTCCTAAAACATTAGCCAGACGAATAGACTCAGAAAGAACCCCTGCTACCATTCAAGGTGAGATTCTTAGAAGTATAACCTATTTTCCTTCCAGGAGAGTGTTAGCTTAAAAAGCTGCAGACTTTTGTAAAAATCTCCTGTGGAGTTTTTTCATTCCTCGAGTGACTTAAAATCAACCTAAAGAATACTCAAAAAAAAAAAAAAAAATTGAACTTATGCATCAAAGCAAACAAAATATACCAAAACAACAAAAACACAAAAGTGAACTTGTGTTCTTCATCTTACTAATAATACTTGAAACTTATAAAATGTAAAAACTCTTCTACTCTTAATAGATTCCAAACTTAAGAGAAGGCTAAATGTTGCGGAGGCACTACGCCTTGACTCTATACATATAACCTATTGAAAGCAATCACAGGTCAGGTGTCATAAGCAAACCTTAGGGCAGCTTTGGGAAGCCAGGACATAAAGCTGGCTTGGCTACATACAGATAAGTTTGTTTCCAGAGGACAACAAGAAAACAAAGACCATTTTTCATTGTTCCCTATCTGGTACACTTCAATGTAAGTATTCAAACGATTAAAATATTGGGAGGATGGGGCAGAAAGTCGTAGGTGGAAGGCCAGCATAGGCTACACAGGAGATACTGACACAAACCAAAAATGAGGAAAAAGGACCCAGTGTTATCAGCACTACTATAGGATAAGGAGCTGTTACACTATGAAAAATGGAAACAAATACACAGATCAATCCCAAACTGCATTTAAAAAAAGTTTCAAAAAGTGTTATTTTTATTTAAACTCATACCTGGGGGATGGGGAGGGGACTAGCATGGTGGCAAAAGCCTGTAACCTCCTAGCACTGAGGGAGCAGAGGCAGGAAGACTGCCAGGCAGAAGAAGTCCAGCCTGATCTCTAAGCATGCTTTCTAAGTATTAGTCCAGACCCCGGTGAGGGGACATAGCAGACGTGCCATACCTGATGAATCCTATCAGTCAGTGGAATGACTATAATACTCCACATTCTCCAGAGATGCTCCTTGTTTGCCAACTGCTTTGCATTCTGATTAATCACACTTAGTACAGAATCACTAAAAGCCAATGGTGAAGTTGGACCAGAAAGCACACATCCTACAAGTGTTTCTAGATTGAGAAAAAACCTAAAAAATAGGAATGGATCAGAATGAGTATTTCATCCAGAAAGACATTATGCATTAGCAAAATTCTAAACTTAACAGCTGAACACAAGAAATGATGAATTTCTATTTTATTATCTACACCCCTAGCCTCGAACACCACTCCCAGCCTCTTATCTCAAGTCTGTAGGTGCTGGAGTAGTTATGTACCAAAACCACCCCCTCCCCCAAATACTGAATTATAGCAAAAACTGGAGAGCGAAACTCTACAATTAAAACACCTGTTTTTCCAGGGTCTGGGTTACAGTTCCCAGGCCCCACACTGTCACCATCCATGTCTCCACACATCCAAGGGATTTGATACCCTCTTCTGGCCTCCACAGCACTAAGGCATGAACATGGTGCAGACATACCTGCAGGCAAAATACTCGCAAACATAAAATCTTAAAAAAAAAAAAAAAAATGTGGCACAAGACCTGTTGGCAAACCCCAATGTTAGGGAATCTGATACAAAAAAAAAATCTAGAATGAGATGGGCCTGGCTACAAAGTCACATCACAATACACAAAATGACCAACTGAGCTTGGTGGCTTAGATAGACAGAACTGCCATAAGACTGAGGCCAATCTGGGCTGTATAGACACAGGATATTGAAATAGGAAAAACTTTTTAATTTTAAAACCAAATTTGTGAAATACCGGAAGAATAAAAAGAATCTCATCTTTCATGAAAAAGGAAAGCAGGAAAAATAAGGCATGGGACTGACTGGATTATTGGCACACACTTTAATGCAAGCAGAGGTAAGCAGATCTGAATTCAAGGAAGCCTGCTCTACACAACCAGGCTAGACAGGGCTAAATAAAACACCAAAAATCAAACAAACAAAGAGGCCATGGTGATACACTTCTAGAAATTAGCAAGTGGAGAGTAGAAATCAATTCAAGTCATTCTCTTGACACAGCAATTCCATGCCATCCTGAGACTCATGAGACCATGCCAGGACTTAAGAACAAGGTACAAACTTACTTTTCATCTGCTACACCACATTCTAAAAGATTGTTGTTGAAAATTAACTGGATTAAGAACAAAGCTGGAGTTCCCTGAAGAGAAAAGAAAACAAAGTCACAATTCCAAGTAAAGAGAACAGTTTTTGTTTTCTACAGTCATTAACATGATTTATTTTAGCATGAAAACTAACTTTTAACATTATTTAGGGTATAACAGCAGCAAGTTTATTTGAAAACTACCCGCAGTGCCAGGCACAGGTGCACACACTTTTAATCATAACAGCCATAGGCTGAAGTAGAAGGATCTTGAGTTCAAGGCCAGTGTGGGATACCTAATGAGACCCTGTCTTCAAAACAAAACAAGCCAGGTTTGACAACAGCACTTAGGAGGGAGGCAAGAATCTTACGAATTTGAGATTTAGAAGCAAGCCCGGCCAGGTGGTGGTGGCGCACACCTTTAATCCTAGCACTTGGGAGGCAGAGGCAGGCGGTTCTCTGTGAGTTTGAGGCCAGCCTGGTCTTCAGAGTGAGTTCCAGGACAGGCTCCAAAGCTACACAGAGAAAGCCTGTCTCAAAAAACAAACAAAACAAAACAAAAAAAAAAAAAAAAAAAAAGCAGCAGCAAGCCTGGTTTATAGAGTGGAGTCAACTAGGGCTACAAAAAGACATGGTCTAAAGTTTTTCTTTTGAAAATAATGCTAAAGAGATGGCTCAGTGGTTAAGAGTTGTGTTCTGCTCTTACAACGGACCAGGCTTCAGTTCTCAGTACCCATATCAGGTGGATTACAACCATCTGTAACTCTAGCTTCAGAATACACTACCTTCTCCTAGCCTCTCAAAGTACTGCACACACACACATCCACACAAAGACATAATTAAATATAAAATGAACAGTAAATACAAATGTTCAAAAAAAAAAAACATCTCTATGCTCTGATCATAGTTCTTCCGTGAGAAATCAAAGATAGTGAGGTATCAGATAACAAACACACAAATACCTAGACTTGCTGGACTCACAATATCTGTTTCACACAACAAAGTATATTTCACATTATTAAGATAATATTACTAAGCTTTCAAATATTTTAGCAGTAGCCAGCAATATTACTCCATACAAACCAACAGAGAATGTTCTTTCTTGAATCCAGTATTCAATCCAGGGAAGATCATCTACTGGCACAGCACCATCTTTAATTTTTCAGAGTAATCTATTGTTTTGCATACAAGTTTTTTTAACCTAATCAACCAAATCCAATTAAATGTCATTTTTTAAGAAATCTAAAGGAATTTCTATTTTTTAACAACCTTTATCATATCACTGCACTACATTTAAGATACTTGCATTAAGAATATCCATATTAGCAACCTGATATGCTGGTGAACCTAATACTTTCTGAGGAAGTCCTTTAACAGTAATTTCCATGAGGACCTAAGAAAGAAAGATTTTACAGTAGTTAGCCATCAAAACCTGTTACTCAGTAAAAATTTTGTTTCTCTATGTTTCTGACAATTTTAAGTAACCGTCACTCATGATTCATTACAGTATATTCATTGACTTGTGTGTATTTATATATTATATATATTATACACATTATTTCAAAAGTTCAGAGAGAAAAAAATGAAGACCTTCTACCTTGTTACAAGTTTTTGCATTACTATAAAAAAAAGCCAGTATATGAACAAATATCCATAATTTAACTGGTTTCCTTCACAGTATTTTTCTTTATTCTGTTAAAAGAAACTGCAACAACATACATACTAAACAGACCTAGAAGCAAATATTTCAACAGCTTGCTACCTACAAGTAGCAAGCTCTTATTACAAATCCAGAGATGCTTGAGTCTCCTAAACTGTTCTGCAAGTCTTCCTGTGCTTGTATTAATATGAACTACAAAGTATTAAGTGTCATAACAGTTACCTTAGTAGAAACATGTTTTTAGCAAGATTTGGAAATACACTAAAGCTAGCAGTATTAATTTGTGCCTTGTCCAGAGTGCTTTGCAAGCATAAACACATTTAACTATTTAAACTACTAACTATACTCTTTACAAATACAAGTTCATAACTGATAGGCCAAGAAAGCAAGGCAATTAATTACCCAAATTCCCTTAGTTGGACAAAGAATTAACCTAATCTGCTCTAGAGCACTTGATACCATCTATTATGCTATATCAGGCACAGTGTATTTAAGGACATTATTTATTCCATTAATATAAAAATTATATACAACTTACTTTTTCCATTTGTACTATTTAGGTTTAAAGCATAATTAAAAGCAAAGTGACAATGTGCTACTGT
Organism: Peromyscus leucopus; assembly: GCF_004664715.2. NCBI lineage: Eukaryota > Metazoa > Chordata > Mammalia > Rodentia > Cricetidae > Peromyscus > Peromyscus leucopus. The sequence goes on along the minus strand of NC_051066.1, from coordinate 29,751,216 downwards.
TACCAAGCACTGTGAACACTAAAATTTGTTCAGTTCAAGTTGCATGTCCTTTATTCCATTTTTGGTATGAAGCTGATCCCTTTAACCACACTGTAGATGTTTGTAGCTGCTGCTACAGCTATTTACTATACAGGTTTCAAATGAAATTTGAAAGGCACTTACAATACAGCTAAATTACTAGTCAATATTTGGTTAATATTATAAAGGTCTGGGCGGGCGTTGGTGGCACACGCCTTTAATCCCAGCACTCGGGAGGCAGAGCCAGGCGGATCTCTGTGAGTTCGAGGCCAGCCTGGGCTACCAAGTAAGCTCCAGGAAAGGCGCAAAGCTACACAGAGAAACCCTGTCTCGAAAAAACCAATATATATATATATATATATATTATAAAGGTCTATGCCAAAAATTATCTGACCAAGTGTCAATATAAACAATTTCAAAATTAGACTTTGAGGCAATTTATCAAAATATTTACCAGTGTTTTTGATACAGGAAATACTTCTGACTTCACTATGTTTTCCAAAGATTTTAGTAGGAGGGTCAAAACTTCAGAACCTGATCTTTCTTTCTTATTTCCTATCAAAGAGTAAAAGGAAGGGTATAATTCCAAACATGTTTTTTTAGATGAGCATATCTACTAAGAGTTATGAAAATTTTATTTAACTAAACATTTGTTACATAACTTCTTTGTTTAAAGAATAACTCAGAAACATATTTAATACAAATAAGGCTGACACTGGCTTCAATAACCACTACACTGTGTGCTATGAAGGTCATTCAGCAATGGAATAGTGCTTACCTGATTCAGTAACTGACTTCACCAAGCTAATGAGCTCCTTCCAGATAGCACTGACGACTGCATCTGTCAAGGACACAAGAATTTTTAAGACAGGGTTCAGTTCCTAGTACCCCATCTCTAACTCCAGTTCCAAGGAATCTGATGTCCTCTTATAACCTCCTTGAGCACCAGGCATACTCGTAGTACACATACATACATACATACATACGGGCAAAATACTCATACATATAAAGTAACTAAGAAAACAACAAAGCCTTTCTGCCTTTCCTTATACTAATAGCAAACTGAGCACTAATTTGACTGCTATTTCCTTATATTTATAAAACCACCACTTCAATCTTTCTTTAGAGAAATTAAACCTTTTTAATTTAATTTAAAAGCAATGAGCCTGCCTTATAATAAAAAATAAATGTTTTCACTTTGATCTGTATTGTCTATGTTGAATACCCATCACTTTTGCAAAAGACCAAGAATCTTTCTCCAAAGAATGCAAATTCCCCCAGTCTAGATTCCATGGTCACACTCACACCCATACACGTAATACCCTTTTATTTACTAAAAAGGAAAAAGGAAACAAGTAAAATGTCTCAGCAGGCACTGGCTGGCAATCTGGCAATCTGAGTTTGATCCCAAGACCCCATAGTGGAAGGAAAGAACTTCCAAAGTTGTCCTCCATCCTCCACACACGAGCATTTTCCAAACAACTAAGAAGCTTTTGTATTTTATCTACTTCTTTGTTGATGACAGGCTCTATGTTGGAAATTGGGTCAGCCTTAAATGAACGAGGCTTATCTCAGCTTCCGCAGTGCTCAGATTGTTTTTGCTACCATCTCATGTCTGTTTTGAAGGAAGATCTCGTTCTGCCGTCCGGGTGGCCTCCTGAACTTTTGGCAATCCTCTTGCCTTACAACCTCTCATACAGGGATTATAAAGGCAAACCACTACACCTGCCTTTACATTTCTTGTACTCATTTCTCTTAGGCCATGAACATAAATTTAAGTGCAGATACTGAAGCCACAGAGCCTAGGCTTGAGTCGGAGATCTACTAGTCACTATATGATTTTATGCAGTATTTATGTCTTAGTACAATCCAACTAGTTTCTTTTCTGACGTAGCCTTGGTGTCTGGAACATACCACATAGACAATGCAAGCATCAAATTATCAGAGACTGGCCTGCCTCTGCCTGCCCAATGCTACCAGCAAACTTTTTGGTACACAATCTGGTCAATGAGTTAACACCAAATTATTATTTGCTTTTCATTTTATGAGACAGGATTTCTCTGTGTAGCCGTGGCTGCCCTGGAACTAGCTCTGTAGCCCAGGTTGGCCGTGAACTCAGACATCCACTTGCCTCTGCCTCCTGAGTGCAGGGATCAAAGTTGTGCGCTGCCGCCGCCGCCGCCGCCGTCACCACCACCACCACCACCACCACCACCACCACCACCACCACCACCACCACCACCACCACCACCACCCCAGAAGTATTTGCTTTCTCATCATCCTTTAAAGGGCTGGTGCAATGGCTCAATGGGTAAAGGTGCCTGCTTTCAGCCCTGGTAGCCTAAATTCCCAGGACACACAAGGTGAAGAACTTGAGTCCCAAAAAGTTGCATTCTGACATCCCTATGTCCTGTGGCACATGTATGGCCACACACATGCACACACACAAATGACGTCACGGACTTTTGAATTTAAAACATTTCCTAAACTTACCTGAAGCATCTCTTCCAACTGCAACAAAGCTATCATGAACAGCAGTGATAAGTATATTCGCATGCTTGGAGAAGAAGGAAGGGCTGCTGATTAGTGAGTGCTCCAATGGCTCTGTAGGGGAGAACAAGACAAGCAGGCCAAAAGATTTATGGAGCATATCTCTACCAAAAAAAATTTATCTAAATGTTTTCTTAAAAGATTTAAACACATTCACACACAAGTTTATCACTATTATTGAGCTGCTGTGAAACAGAGGCCTCTCCATCACCCAACAGTTTAAGTTTTGGATTGTTTCAAACACATGAAATTATTTCAAAAACAAATACCTAAGCTCAATACAAGCTTGTGTTGCTTAGCAAAATTCAAGACTTCTGGACCCAATAAAAAGTGAAGCATCATTTCCAGTCCCAAAAGCTGAATGGAAGGGATTGAAGCCATTCCACCTATATTTGAACTCTGGTTCATGCGTGGAGTTGCAGGATAAGAAGCACCTTTAAAAGAGAAAGACCAAATTATTCAAGTTATGGTTCCTATCAATACAATATACCTTTAAAAACAGGATATAAATTTCTCAGAGATTAATACATACCCTGAAATATCCAAGCCTTTCTGTAACTTGAATAAAAAAATCTAAAACGCTAAAAAAGGCTAACAAAGTAGTGACAAATAATTGCTTTCCAATGCTGTTACATATTTTAAGTATCTTTTAAGACTCATCTTCCATGTAAGTTTGTGCTACTTTCCTAGTCATTCTGTGTTGTTTATTGGCAATCAATTCATGCAGCATGAAAGGAGCTGGGATTGGTGGTACACAGTTGCAATCACAGCATCTGGAGGACTTGTGTCAGTTCAAAGCCAGCCTGGTCAACACAGTGGGTTCCAGGCTAGCCAGAAGTACATAGTGAGAGCACATCTCAAAAAATAGAATTCAAGTTAGTCTAGGCTGCATAGTGAAACACTGTCTCAAACAACAGGAAAAACAAACCAGGAAAAAAAAAAAAACTGTCTGGGCTATACACATAGTGAGACCTACCAACAAAGCAAAATAATTCAATTAAATGTTATCAGTAACAAAGGTAATAGAAGTATGGCCTCTAATCCCAATATTTGAAAAGCAGAGGCAAAAGGATCAGCAAGACCTGAGACAGGGCTAGGTTATGAGATCCTGTCTCTAAAAAAAAGTAAAAATAAAAAGGACTTTCTGTTTAAAGAACCTAGTCTGCAGAGGAAAGTACGGCCACTCCTTCAAAGATGTTTCAAAAGAAAAGGAAATCTTTTTCTCTCACCTTTATGTCCAGGAGTCAGTGGACTTAAGCCAGGAGAAGTAGACCCTCGAGATGAACTGCCTTGAGGTGAAGCAATACTATCAACACTTATTGTACTCTGAATCAGAGGCACACAAACCTAATAGGTAAGGCAAAACAACAATAATGTAATTGTCAAGTTTGTAAACATTTTACAATTCGTGTTTTTTTGAGACAGGGTTTCTCTGTGTAGCCCTGGGTATTCTGGATCTCACTCTGTAGAGCAGGCTATCCTTGAACTCAGAGAAAGATCCACCCGCCTCTGCCTCCCATGTGCTGGAATCAAAGGTGTGTGCCGCTGCAGCCACCACTACCCAGCAAGATAAGTATTTCTTAAAGAAGCAATCTTCATTCTTCTGACACAGAGGTAGATTGGGCCAATTAAAAACTTAAGATCTGCTAAGTATTAAACATAAAGCTTTTTAATTCTAAATGTGAGCAGTCTCATGGAAGAGGTAACAAAATAAAATTGCCATGTAAAATTCTATATACACTGTAATTTAAAATAAACGAATTTCATGGTTAAACTTGGATCCCATTCCCTAATAGATGTCTAAATATCCTAAGACCTTGGGTTAGAGACAGCTCAGAAGTTAAAAGCATTTTTTGCTCTTGTAGATCTGGGTTCAGTTCCCAGAACTCACATGGAGCTTACAACCATCTAGTTCCAGGGGATCTAATGCCCTCTTCTGACCTCCATGGGCACCAGGTAAGAAAATGGTACACAGCACTTGGGAGGCAGAGCCATGCGGATCTCTGTTGAGTTTGAGGCCAGCCTGGTCTACAGAGCGAGATCCAGGACAGGTACCAAAACTACACAGAGGACCCTGTCTCAACTCCCCCCCAAACAAACAAACAAACAAACAAAAAACCAAAGAAAACTGAAATGCAAGACAAGTTTTCTTTTCTCTTCTTCAGACAGGGTTTCTCTGTGTAGTTCTGGAAGCCTGTCCTAGAACTCACTCTGTAGACCAGACTGGCCTCAAACACACATGGGATTAAAGGTGTGCGCCACCACTGCCCGGCTTTTTTCTTTTCCTTTGGTTTTGTTTTGTTGGAGACAGGGTTTCTCTGAGTAGCTCTAGCTGTCCTAGAACTCACTCTGTAGACAGGCTGGTCTCGAATGCACAGAGATCCACCTGCCTCTGTCTCCCAAGGGTTAGAATGTCTCTCAAATGCTAGGATTAAAGGCTTGCGCCAACCAAGCTTTGCACAGGGCCAGTTTTCTATACTTGTATTTGCCTGGGGTATTATCTGTTTCAGTTAGTTCTAAATTCCATACAAAATTGCATACATTAAATAAATTGGCAAATAAATTGAGTTAGTGGTGGTAGTGTTACAAGTTTTTTTCTCCAGACAAGGTCTCCTGCAGCCCAGGCTGTCCTTGAACTCAACATATAGCCAAGATGACTGAACTTTAATTCTTTTGCCTCTACTTCTCCAGTGCTGGAGATACAGACATGCACCAGCACACTCCATTTTTGTGGTCCAGAAGTTTGACCCTAGGGCACCAAGCATGCTGAGCAAGCACCCTGTCAATTTACCTACATCCCCAACCTTTGTTTTAAGCTTTTTAATTCTTTGTTGTTGACTATTAAACCCATGGTGAGCAAAGCCTCTGTGAAAAGTCACGTTAGAAAATATCAAGACAGCTAAAGCTCACTTCTAAAATCATCCACTACCAGTCTCATCTATGTTCTTCAGTAAATAAGTTGTACAACTAAATTAGACTCTTAGGATCTTATAATGGCAGGATTTGGAAAATATATTTGTTTAATGCTGATTTTCAATAAGTCATATCAAACTTAGGAAGCTTCTATCTAAAACTCAGGAACTAAGGCTGGTGATAAAGCTCAGTGATAGAGCTTCTCTAGTATATTCACAGTTCAACCCAGGACTGCCAAAAGTACTGGGCTGGGAAAGTAGCTCAACTTGCATGTATAAAGCCCTGAGTTTGATCCCTGGTGCTAAAGCTGTACACACACCCATAATCCCAACACTTAAGGCAGGAGGATCAGAAGGCTAGTCATGGCTACAAATCAAGTTCTAGCCTTGAACTTTGAAACTCAGTCCCAAAAAATCAAATAAAAACAGCATGGTGGCTCATGGCTACATAACATCCATATATCCATGTAACTCAAGAGGATGAAGACAAACATGGACTCAAGACCAACCTGGTTTATAGTGTGAGAACATGTCTTTAAAAATGAAAGGGTACCACTGGGGAAAGGCTCAAGTACAAACACATCTTCCAAGAAAGCAATTCCTGCTTTACCACTGTTTACTTAGAATGTAAGAAATACACTACAGATCTACAAGTAAAATTTATCTTTTAATGTTTTAATTATAAACCAACAATGGGGGACTGGAGAGATGGCACAGTGATTAAGAGCACTGGCTGTTCTTCCAGAGGTTCTGAGTTCAATTCCCAGCAACCACATGGTGGCTCACAACCATCTGTAATGAGATCTGGCACCCTCTTCTGGCCTGCCAGCAGAACACTGTATAGGGGTAATAAATAAATAAAAAAAAAAAAAAAAAAAAAACAACGATGGAATTGCCACACAAAAGGCTTAGACCAAATTAAATGTTTCGTGTCACTTATAACTAGTGATTGCTTATAACTATGTCATCTAGAAAAAGGAGGGAAATTTTTTTCTTTGGAATTTGTATTTCTACTAACCTTGGGGTATAGCACTTGCTATTTCACGAATGTTGATTAGCTGACTGATAAACACTAAGAAAGTTAATCTTATAAATAAAGAAGTGCTGGGGAGATGGCTCAGCTTTTAAGAGCACTTGCTGTTCTTCCAGAGGACCTGGGTCAGATGCCCAGTGCCCACATAGTACCTCACAACTATCTGTAGATCTAACACCCTTTTCTGGCCATCTCTGGCACCAGGCATGAAAGAAGTGCAGATATACATGCAGGCAAAACATCTATACATAAAAGAAACATTTTAAAGGGTGTCGGAGAGATGGTTAGGCAATTAACAGTATTGGATTGGTTGCTCTAACAGAGGACCAGGATTTGATTCCCAGCATCCATAGTGCTCACATAACCCCAGTTCTCAGGGATCTGAAGCCTCTTCTGGCATCAAGGGTACAAACATACTACACACAGGCAAAACACCCATACATATAAAAAATGAGATAATTTTTTAAATTTTTTTTAAAATAAAAAGTATCTACACTGATATGCTGGCATTTGCTGATTACCATTTTAGGCCATTGGAGAATACAAGAAACATACTCAAGTTTTTATAAAGGATAAAAGACTTAAAATACTGGTAAATAACAATAAAACAAAACACCTCTGAGATTAGAATAGTAAGAACTTAAGGACACGTGCCAGCAGCACTCAGGAAACAGAGGCAGGTATATCTGAGTTTGAGGTCAGTTTGATCTATGTAAGGAATCCTAGCCCAGCTAGACCCTATCACAAACAAAAACTACAACAAAAAGACACACATGGATTTTTTAAGTTAATAATTATGTTACCTGTTCAAAATTGCCAGGGAGCTGAGGTCCAAGTCTCATCAGTAAATACCACCAGACTTCTAGTTTTGTTAATGCTAATGTTTCTGTTCTCACATGGATGGAACTCAAAGGCTGCATTAACAACTTGAGTCTTTTTGCACTACAAAGTATATCTTAAAAAAAAATGAATAGAAGTAAAAGATTACTGTAACAAAAGAAGTCAGAATAAACTTCTCAATTGGACAAACTCTAATACAGCTGGACCAAAAACAAAATAGACATTTTAGTATAAGATACAGTGTAACATAACAGGGTTACTACTCCCACCAGGAATGCCAACCTGTGGCAATATCTACAATATTTCAGGTTGCTAAAACTGAAGAGATGATACTGGCATTTAGTGGACTGAAGCCAAGGATATAATTTCCTAAAAGAAATGGAGGTAAAGAACCATAGTGGCTCACGCATACAATCCCAGGCCCGCAGGAGGCCAGGGCAAGAGGATCAGGAGGTACAGGCCAATGTGAACGTAATTTTACATTACTACAACAACAAAGATTATTTTAAAAATCAACTAGTAACTTACATCAAGCACCATTACCACTAGTGCCATCAAATTTTCAGAAAGCTACACCCTACTTTAGGATCAGCTCTACCCTACTTTAATGACTAATAGAATTCAACATACAAATGAAACCCAATTTTGTTGGGTTGGTTCTTGTTTGTTTGCTAATTCTTAAGGTTTCTTTCATTTTTACATGTATATGTATGTTTTTGTAGTATATGTCACATGTACACAGGTGTCCTTGGAGGTCAGAAGAGGGTGTCAAACCCCCGGGAGCTGGAATTATCCAGGTAGCTGTAAACCTCCCAAGATGAGGGTCCTGTGGAAGAGCAACAGCAAGCACTCTTAACTACTAACCCATCTCTCTCCAGTCTCTGAAACTCAATTCTTTGAACAATATTTTTACTAGATGTGTACATGACCTGGGTATAGAAAATTATGACAGTCTTTGCTCACATATATCTTATCACAAACACTTCAGAAGGATTTGAAATATCAGTAAAAACAGTTTAAGTGAATCTCCTGTTAGTATTTCTTACAACTACTTTATCATTTAATTCAATTACCACTTCTTTGTTTTTATTTTTTTTTAATTTTTAATTACCACTTCTTAAGGTCTAGACATGCAACAAAAATTATAAACATATATTATCAATCAAATCTAGGATTAAACTATCATCTAGCTAAGGTATGTTATTTGTTTGGAGACAGATTTTTTTACTATGTAGTCTTGGCTAGCCTAGAACTCACTATGTAGATCAGACTGACCTCAAATTTTTATAGCGATCCACCTGATTCTACCTCCTGAGAATTAGGATTAGAGGGGTATGCCACCACACCTATCCTGTTACATATTTATACTGATGTTTTGGGGTACTTTTCTCATATATACATGACAAATACTCCACTGAGCATTATAATAAGGTGAAGACAAGACTAAAGAATCCAGTTTGGAGCACAGTTCTAAAACTATGAGGTGAAAAACTAAGTTATTGATATCTTCATTCCATGGCTATCATTTGTCTTGCCATCTGTTGTCTATATTGCTCCTGGTAAATCAGATTTTCTAAAATAGTCATAAAGTCAGACCTACTATAGTGATTTCAAAAAGACAACACACATGATGTTTTACTCAGGCTAAAAAGCCACAAATAAGTTTTCATTTTGTGGGGCGGTGGTGGTGCACGCCTTTAATCCCAGCACTCGGGAGGCAGAGCCAGGCGGATCTCTGTGAGTTCGAGGCCAGCCTGGGCTACCAAGTGAGCTCCAGGAAAGGCGCAAAGCTACACAGAGAAACCCTGTCTCGAAAAACAAAAAAAATAAATAAATAAATAAATAAATAAGTTTTCATTTTGTTCAACTTCTGAAAATAACTTAGGCTAAATCATTTATTAGTAATTTCAATGTCTCTCAAAGTCTATTTACATATTTATTGCTATCCCCTTAAGGTAAAGTTAATAAGAACATTTCAGTATAAAGCCCAAAGAATCAGAAAAGGCTTCATCACTTAATCTTTACCTAACAGTAAATGAATTCATACAAAATTAAAAATTTGATTAGTTTCAGCCTCATCTACATTCTTAGAATGCCCCCCCCCCTCAAAAAAAGGCCAGCAAGGTGTCTTAGGCTTGCTGTATAAGTCGGCTTGCTAATGTTGAGTTTAATTCCCAGAACTCATGCAATAATGACAAAAGATGGATTCCACTAAGTAGTCCTCTATCCTCACCATGGCCCAAATGCCCTGCCTTTGTCACACACAGACATGCATGCACACACAATATTACATCTACTAAGAAAATAAACTAAAAGCCTTAAAACGAATGAATGAATAAATGGGGGAAAGAATTTAAAGCTATTTACATACCTGGGTTTAAAGCAAAATTATCTATTAAGCTCTTCCAAGCAATGAAAGCTATCTTTTTAATCATGGGCGTTCCACTACGGAAGCCCAGTTCTTCTAGCTGTAGCAAAGAATTGATGAAACTCCCACTTCGGTGCAAGGTCTAAGAAAAGAGAAAACTCATCAAAAAATAATTCATTTAATCACTTAATATATGTTCTTGGGAATTAATAATCAGTAAACAAAAGCCACATTGCAAACATAAAACCTGTAACCTGAGTACTGGGATGTTTCAAGCAATTGAAAACAAGCTGAGGGTATGGGGAAACAGCTAACTTGTTCAATCAAGTGCTTGCTGTGCACTGACAGGACCCAAGTTCAATCCAGCCCGAGCCCAGGTTCAAAAGCTAGGCAGCTGGATGTGGTTGCACGTAGGAGGCAGAGGCAGAGGCAGGCAAATCTGCTTTCAACGTCAGTCTGACCTAGAGCTTTAGTCTAGCCAGGACATTACATAGTAAGAGTAAGAGCAAAAGGGCCAGTGAGTCGGCTCAGCAGTACATGTGGCTGCCATGTAAGAAGCCTGAAAACCTGAGTTTGATCCCCAGTGGCAGCAAAGAAAAACTCCACAAAGTTGCCCTGACCTCTAAGCACACGTCTGGGAATGCATGTGCACACAACACACACATATGTTGTTTTAAGGGTAGGCATGATGCCAAACACTTAGAACCCCAGTGCTAGCAAGGCAGAAAGGACTGCCTACTCTGTGAATTTACATGAATGTGAGACTCCTGCCTCAAAGACAGAAGCTGGGCAGATAGTGGCAGATACTTTTAATCCAAATAGAGAGGCAGGTACATCTGGCAACCTGAGTTTGCTGGGAGCCCATATAGTGGATGGAGTCAACAACTCCAAGTAGTCCTGATGGGTGTCATTTCTCACACATAATCATTCACATAAATAAATGTAATAAACAAACAAGGTGGATGGTACCTAATGAGTAACACCTGAAGTTGACTTCTGACCTCCACAGGATGTACACGTTAATGTGTATCAGCACACATGAGCATGCACACTCACACATAAGCTGGACACAATGGTTCATATCTATAATCACAGAACTTGGTAGGCTGATACAGGAGGATTACTGCAAATTTCAGGCCCGGGCTTGAGCTATGTGGTGAGTGGTGAGCTCCAGAGCAGCTTGAGTGTGGGGCACTCTTTAAAAATTCTGACATTCAAATAATGAAAATAACACCTACTTCATTATCTTTGGCACTTACCTTCCCAAGAAGTTTGACAAACAAAGGCCATAATTTTAATACATAAGTCTCATTTTTATTCATAAATAGCTTTTGGAGTTCTGAGATTAATTTCTGTAAACAAAAGTAAAAATTTATCAAATACTATAAAAGGTAAAAAAAAAATCCACTATCCAAGTCTAAAAAATTTTCAAACATTAATTTTTTGAGCCAAATAACCTTTTCTATAGTGAAAGCATACATCCTCCAGAACCCAGAGGGTCCCTGAACTGGCCTTCCCCTGTCTTTAGATCGAAGACTACCGTAATTGTCATCATAGAACCTTCATCCAGTACCTGATGGAAGCAGATGCAGAGATCCACAGCTAAGCACTGGATGGGGTCAAAGAGAATAGGAGGGATTATATGAGCAAAGGCGTCAAGACCATGATGGGGAATTCCACAGAGACAGATGACCAGAGCTAGTAGGAGCTCACTGACTCTGGACTGACAGCTGGGGAGCCTGAATGGGACCAAACTTCGAATTTGGGTGACAGTTGTATGGCTTGGGCAGTTTGTGGAACCACTGGCAGTGGGACCAGGATTTATCCTTGGTGCACGAACTGGCTTTGTGGAGCTCACTCTCTATGGAGGGATACCTTGCTCAGCCTCATACAGCAGGGAGGGGCTTGGTCCTGCCTCAACTTGATATGCCAGGCTTTGCTGACTCCCCATGGGAGGCCTTACCCTCTCTGAGTAGATGGGGATGGGGGGGGGAGGTGACGGGGTTGGTATGTAGAATGAGAAAAAAAAAACTTTAATAAAAATTAAAAAAATATATATACATCCTTCAAAGAAAGCAAAAACCACAGCACACAGCAATGTGAAGAGCTTTAAAGAAAGCACCCCTTCTACCAGTAACAGCTTAATGCTCATCTGACCACCCTACTGCCACCATTCAGCTCCCACTTTTCTTGCCAGCATAGTTCTTCCTAAAAACTTCATTAGTCACACCATTAACTAAAATTCAAATGATACTGTGGCAATCTTCTTATACTAATAACATTCACTAACAGCTTCACAGTAACAGATATCTAACAGTCCAAGAGCCCATGGGATGGCTCAAGTCTTACCTTCTGCAAACCTAACAAGAGATACCCAGAATCCACATTAAGTACTGACTCCCAGTTTGCCCTCTTACTGGGCATGGTGGTGAACATCTTTAATCCCATTACTCAGGAGGCATGAGCAAGCTGATCTCTGTAAATCAAGGTATACTTGGTCTACACAGTGAATTCCATATTGAGACTGTCTCCAGAAATAAACTGTCCTCTGATCCCATGTACAGCAAAGCATGTATATCCTAGCACTCACAATCATATATACAATATGAATTTTAAAAGCAAATTTTAAAAAACTAACAACATTTTAGCTCAAATGTATAGACTGGCCTATGGAGAGAAAGCACATCAGTAATAAAAACTGACCTATTTGGAGGAAGCATATTATTAGTGAGGGGAAAGTCTTTGAAGGGAGTAGCTTGCCATGGCTCCTTCCAATTCTCTGTTTCCAATACACTATGATTTTTAGCTTCTGATTTGTTTTTCAAGACGGAGTCCCACTGTACTGCTGTGGATGATCTACTACTCACTATCATTGTGGAATAATCTTTTTGTACACTGTGAAGATGTGTCATTTGGATTGGTTTAATAAAAAACTGAATGATCAATAGCGAGGCAGGATTTTGGGGGCAGAGAAGACGCTGGGAAGAAAGGGAATTGCGAGCCGGATGCAGAGGAAGCAAGACATGCAGGATGAGAGGTAAAAGTCATGACCAACATGGCAGCACATAAACAGAAATGGGTTAATTTAAGTTCTAAGAGCTAGTTAGAAATAAACCTAAGCTATCAGCTGAGCTTTCATACTCAGTAAGTCTCTGCCTCATGATTTGGGAGCTGGCTGGCAGGACAGAAAAATCCGCCTACACGTTATAAAGACAGGCAAGCCTTCAACTCACAGAGCTCCTTATCTATGTCTCTCAAGTTCTGGGATTACAGGTGTGTGCCGTCCCCTGTGAGTAGCAGCAGCACACAGTCTGCCACACACTCCTACCACCATGTTCATGAAGAAAAATGATGGGACCAAGCAACTAAATGTGCACCCTAAAGAATCTCCATCCCTCAGGCTTATTCTTTTTCTTGGTGTTTGGAGAGAGTCTATGCTTATTCTTCTAAGTATTATATCACAGCAACAAGTAACTAACATGTGGCTTTCCATATAAATCATGGTACCAATAAAAACTTCATGGGAGAGAATGTTTGAGGCTAACTTGGGATACATGAGAGACCCTATCTAAAAAACAAACCAAGCGCCTTTAATCCCAGCACTCCGGGAAGGAGCTGTCTCAGTGGGACATGACCATAAATAACAGACCCAAACATTCTGCCCGAAGCCAACTCCAGGCCCAGCTGCCCATCCTGCGAAGCCCAACAACTTGGAGGTGTTGGTGAGATTACTCTGCTGATCAACCTGTTAGCTGAGATCCATTGAGAGGGGATTCAGAAGCCTACAGCCTGCAGTCTGAGGAAACAAGATCAGCTGAGGAGTTGGAGAGCCAGCAAAACGTGACCCGAGAATGCAAGAGAAGGAGCCATCCAGCCACCAAACCAGATCACCGGAGTCATAAGCCCATACACAAACTGGGAAGAGGTAAGGCCCCATCTCCGGACCAGCAGACCAAGTCTCTAGCCCCTAGGCCCCAGGGACCAGGCAGCTACCTTTCTCTGCTCCCTCGCCAAAAAAAAGTCCCTGCGAGCTCAACAACCACCAGAGTCATAAGCCACCCTACACCAACCAGGAACAACCACTGGAGCCCCAGGGACCAGACAGCGGCCTCTTTTACTGCCCCCTGGCCAAAAAAATCATCCCACGGGACACCAACAACCACTGGAGCCATAAGCCCACCCTGCACAGATTGGGAACAACTGCTACCTGAGACAGAACTCACTAACACTGATTGGATTAAGCTGTTCCCGTAGAAACAGAGCCCAACAGCACCGATTCGACCAAGAACTCCCAGTGGACGAAGACTATCAATTAGAACAAGAAGAAGCACCCTCACACAGACACCGCCTGCACCGAGCAGAGGAAGAGATTAAGTAGACGCCAGTGCAAAAATATAAGCAACAACATAAAGACCTATATGACACCATCAGAACCTAGTAATTCTACACCTGCAAGACCTGAACATACCAACACACACGAAGCAGAAGGAATCAATCCTAAAAATGACTTTAAGAAGATGATAGAGTCCCTAAAAGAGGAAATGAAAAACTCTCTTAAAGAAGAAATAAAAAATATCCTTTAAAGAAATGGAAGGAAAAAAAAAAAGAACAAAAAATTGGAAAAAAAAAATCAAAGAAAGCCAAGAAAAAGTAATTAAACAGATGAAGGAAAACAGTTCAAGATTTGAAAATTGAAATTGAGACAATAAAGAAGACTCAAACTGACGGAATGCTGAAAATAGAAAATCTGACTAAACGAACAGGAACTACAGATAGAAGCATAACCTACAGAATGCAAGAGATGGAACAGAGAATCTCTGACGTTGAAGACACAATAGAGAAAATAGATTCAATCAAAGAAAACACTAAAGCCAAGAAAGTCATAACACAAAACATCCAGGAAATTTGGGATACCATGAAAAGACCAAACCTAAGAATAATAGGGATAAAAGGAGTAAAAGATTACCAACTCAAAGGCACAGAAAATATATTCAACAAAATCATAGAAGAAAACTTTCCTAACCTAAAGAAAGAAATACCTATGAAGATACAGGAAGCTAACAGAACACCAAATAGGCTGGATCCAAAAAAAAAAGTCCCCTTGCCACATGATAATCAAAATACTAAACATACAGAACAAAGAAAAATATTAAGAGCTGCAAAGGACAAAAACCAAGTAACATATAAAGGCAGACCCATCAAAGTTAACACCAGACTTCTCAATAGAGACTATAAAAGCTAGAAGGTCCTGGACAAATGTTATGCAGACACTAAGAGACCACAGATGCCAACCCAGACTATTATACTCAGCAAAATTCTCAATCACCACAGATGGAATAAACAAAATATTCCATGATAAAACCAGATTTAAACAATACCTATCCACAAACCCAGCACTGCAGAAAGCACTAGAAGGAAAAATTCAACCTAAAGGAATTAAACACACCCATAAAAACTTAGGCAATAGATAATCCCACACCAACAAATACCAAAGAAGGGAAACACAATGCTACCACCAAAAAATAACAGGAATTAACAATCACTGGTCATTAATATCCATCAATATCAATGGTCTCAACTCACCTATAAAAAGACAGGCTAACAGAATGGATACGAAAATAGAATCCATCCTTCTTCATACAAGAAACACACCTCAACTTCCAAGACAGATACTACCTCAGAGTAAAAGGCTGGGAAAGGCTTTCCAATCAAATGGACTTAAAAAGCAAGCTGGTATAGCTATCCTAATATCTAATAAAATAGACTTCAAACTAAAATCAATCGAAAGAGATAGGGCAGGCAGTGGTGGCACACGGGAGGTGGAGCCAGGCTGATCTCTCTGAGTTCGAGGCCATCCTGGTCTACAGAGTGAGATCCAGGAAAGGAGAGAGGGGGGGAGAGGGGGGAGAGAGGGGGGAGAGAGGGGGGGAGGGGGGGAGAGAGGGGGGAGGGGGGGAGAGAGGGGGGGAGGGGGGGGAGAGAGGGGGGAGGGGGGGGAGAGAGGGGGGGAGGGGGGAGAGAGGGGGGAGGGGGGAGGGGGAGAGAGGGGAGAGAGAGAGAGAGAGAGAGAGAGAGAGAGAGAGAGAGAGAGAGAGAGAGAGAGAGAGGACCCTGTCTTGAAAAAAAAAAAACAAAATAAATAAACAAATAAAAAAGAGGTCGGGAAGGACATTACATATTTATCACAGGGAAAATCCACCAAGATGAAAGATGAAGTCTTAATTCTGAACATTTATGCCCCAAATACAAAGGCACCCACATTTGTAAAAGAAACATTACTAAAGCTGAAATCGCACATCAAACCCCACACACTAGAAGTGGGAGATTAACACACCACTCTCACCAAAGGACAGATCTACCAGACTGAAACTTAACAGAGAAGTAAGGACCTAACAGATGTTATGACTCAAATGGACTTAATAGATATCTACAGAACATTCCACCCCAACACAAAAGAATATACCTTCTTCTCAGCACCCCATGGAACCTTCTCAAAAATTGACTACATGCTTGGTCACAAAACAAATCTCAACAGATACAACATTGGAATAACCTCCTGTATCTTATCAGACCACCATGCATTAAAGTTAAGACTTCAACAACAACAAAAATTACAGAAAGCCTATAATCTCATGGAAACTGAATAATGCCCACCTGAAACATCAATGGGTCAAGGAAGAAATAAAGAAAAATTAAAATTTTCCTAGAATTCAATGAAAATGAAAGTACAATATACCCAAACTTATGGGACACTATGAAAGCAGTACTAAGAGGAAAATTCATGGCTCTAAATGCACACATGAAAAAGATGGAGAATTTTCCTTAAATTTTTTTTTTTTTTGCTGGGCAGTGGTGGCGAACACCTTTAATCCCAGCACTTGGGAGGCAGAGCCAGGCAGTTCTTTGTGAGTTCAAGGCCAGCCTGGTCTACAGAGCTAGATCCAAGAAAGGTGCAAAGCTACACAAAGAAACCCTGTCTCCAAAAACCAAAAAAAAAAAGAAGATGGAGAAATCTCACACCAATTAATTAAAAGCACAACCGAAAGTTCTAGCACAAAAAGAAACAAACTCACCCAGGAGAAATAGACACCAGGAAATAATCAAATTGAGAGAATACAAAAAAAAAAAATTATCAATGAAACAAATGAGTTGGTTCTTTGAAAAAAAAAAAAAAATCAACAAGATAGACAAACCCCTAGCCAAATTAACCAAAAGACAAAGACAAAGAGAGAACACCCAAATTAACAAAATCAGAAATGAAAAGGGAGACATAACAACAGACAATGAGGAAATTCAGAGAATCGTGAGGCCATACTTTAAAAACCTGTACTCCACAAAATTGGAAAATCTAAAAGAAATGGACAATTTTCTGGATAGGTACCACATACCAAAGTTAAATCAAGACCAGATAAACTATTTAAATACACAAATATAACCCTTAAGGAAATAGAAACAGTCATTAAAAGCATTGGGAGCAACCAAAGACCTCAACATAAACCCCGTTACACTGAACCTGACAGAAAAGAAAGTAGGAGTACTCTTCAACACATTGGCACAGGAGATCACTTCTTAAATATAACACCAGTAGCACAGGCACTGAGAGCAACAATGAATAAATGGGACCTTGAAACTGAGAAGCTTTTGTAGGGCAAAAGACACAGTCAATAAGACAAAAAGAGCCCACAGAATGGGAAAAGATCTTCAACGATCCCACATCTGACAGAGGACTGATCTATAAAGTATATAAAGAACTCAAGAAACTAGACATCAAAATACTCAACAATCCAATTAAAAAATGGGCTATAAAGCTAAACAGAGAATTCTCAAAAGACGACTCTCAAATGGCTGAAAGATACTTAAGGAAATGCTCAATCCTTAGTCATCAGAGAAATGCAAATCAAAACGACTCTGAGATACCACCTTACACCTGTTAGAATGGCTAAGATCAGAAACACAAATGACAGTCTATGTTGGAGAGGATGCGGAGCAAGGGGAACACTCCTCCACTGTTGGTGGGAATGTAAACTTGTACAACCACTGTGGAAATCAGTATGGAGGTTTCTCAGAAAATTAGGAATCGAACGACCTCAAGACCCAGCTATACTATTCTTGGACATATACCCAAGGAATGTTCAATCATACCACAAGGACACATGATCAACTATGTTCATAGCAGCATTATTTGTAATAGCCAAAACCTGGAAACAACCTAGATGCCCTTCAACTGAAGAATGGATAAAGAAAATGTGTTACATATACATAATGGAGTACTACTCAGCAGAGAAAAACAATGACAGCATGAAATTTGCAGGCAAATGGATGGAACTAGAAAATATAATCCTGAATGAGGTACCCAGACTCAGAAGGACAAACATGGCATGAATTCATTCATAAAGTGGATACTAGATATAAAGTAAAGGACAAATCAGACTGCAACTCACAGATGCAGGGAGGCTACCTAGCAGGGAGGACCCTGGGATGACTGTGGCCTATAAGTTTTGATTTTGTCCAATCACTGGACAAGCTTTAATGAAACATTTCACTATTAGGATAAGAATCTGTACCATACCAAGCTGATGAAAGAAAATGCTGGCTGTACTTTCAGGAGGGGAGGCTAAAATCTTTTTTAATTATGGATTAGCCTATAGAAAAATGTCTGATGTAAATTGAAACAGTGAAGGGGAAGATGAATAGGAATCTCACTTACACAATTTAAGTAAAGCATAGCTCTCTGAACAAATGAAAATAGGTTTCTTCTGTGTCCCAAAATCTAATCAATATGTACAATTCAGCTATTATTTGGCTTAAAAGGGCTAACTGGGAAATGTTATCATTTTTACTATTTTCTACTGAGAAATTTTCCAGTTTCAAATAAAAAAAAAACACAAAATCGGAAACCATAAAATATAAGCAAAAAGGCAATAAAGTTTAAAAAAAATGCCCAAACAAAGCATTATGAGAAATAAAAATATCAAAAAAACAAAAAACCCCTTCATGTGCTGGTAAAGGGCTTGCTATGCAAGCATGAGGACCCAGACTTGATCCCCAGATCCTATGTTTAAAAGTAATCTGTACATGTTTGAAATCTCAAAGCTGGAAAGATGGAGAAAAGGGGACCCCTCGATCTCATTGGTCATCAAGTTCTAGGCCAGTGAAATGGGGGGGGGGGGGGCGTGCCTGAAGAACATCAGAGATTGTCCTCAGGCCTCTCTATATGCATGTATCTATGCACACACAAACACACACATCCACTAAAAAATCAAGACCTGATAATGACCCAGGCTTGGTGGCACATGCCTTTAATATCAGACTCAGGAGGCAGAAATTCTGAATTCAATGCAAAGAGCTCCAGGCCACTCAGGACTAAAGAATGAGACCTATCTCAGAACAACAGAAACCAACATACAATAGTCTCCAAGTCCTATTCCTATGTGATTACCTGCTCTTTATCTGTCATTCCTTTCCACTGAAGAAAAGCATCCCAAAACAACATTCCCTAAAAACCAACTGGGTGTACAAATATAAAGGTGCCCTTGGCAGTCACGACTTTCTCACCTAAAATGAGCTGACACTATTATTATTATTATTATTATTATTATTATTATTATTATTATTATTATACACATGGCCAATTCTTATACTGGATTTTTAAAATCAATAATCTTAATAATTTTAACCTTTTCTTTATACTATTATGCCTCATCTTTTTTCTTATACTAGAAAATAAACCTCACAGTTTACACAGTAACAATGACTTTAGAAACAATTCACTTAAAAAAAGATGTTCAATAAATGTTGCTAGTAGAGAGTCGTTGGTAAACTTAAGACCTGAAGCAGTAACTAGGAAACTACATGTACATGACCTCATAAGCATTAGATGTGTATCTACTGAGATGCTATACTAACTGAATCCATTACAATCTCTCTTTTTCAGAAATATAATCCCGCTTTATTCATCATTCACTAGAGAAGGGATTAAAATATTTAAACTTTTGTAAAAACTAAAACAATTCACTTGTTATTATAGGAGTAATTTGTATAAACTAACAACTTTTCTACATTTGTTTCTTTTGTTTCTGATGGCTAAGATTGTTCACAGGCATTGTGCATGCTAAGCTAGCACTCTTCATTGAGCTCAAATCTTTGTTTTTGATTCAAAACAAAACTCCTCAGTCATGGTATAACTGTACCAACGAATTAAGGATAAATTGTAAGCTCAAGGTAGAAACCACTATACGCGGAATTCAGCAAAGGGTAATACTTACAGTAGTCATAAGGTGCTCTGTAATCAGGGCTATTTCTTGCTGTTTCTGAAGCAGCAATGGCATCCCCATCTCCAGAGCAGTGGCTCCCCGCAAATGTACCTTTTGAGCTGAGTGAACAACTAATGGTATGACCAATTTAGCCCACCTCACAGACTCTTCTCCCATTTGAACTGGGGTTTGTTCAATTAGCCTACAACAGAGAAACAGATAACTAATTTAAACTAAGAAGTGAGGCCAAGTTAAATTATCAAGAAGCAAGACCAGGGGATGCAGGCCTATAAATCCAACTTTTCAAGTGGCTATGATCACAAGGTTCAAGGCCTTAGGCAACTTGGTGAGACTCTGTCTTGAATTAAAAAAAAAAGGAAGAAAAGAAAAAGACATTTGGTTTGTGGTGCAACTTAAATGGTAGAATATTTGCCTAGTATGCTCAAATCGCTCCCTCACACTCCAAAAGAAATTACCAGACAAGTGAGCACCACACAGCAATATGCATGACAGAGCCAATTATTTGAGAATGTGTACATCCTCCAATGTATGCATTTGTACAAAGACATCACTGTATGTACAGTAAACAGATGAAATTGTACCTGTACACATCTGTAGTGCACATGTGGTTTATTTTTTGCAGCACCAGCAGTTAAAGCTAGCACCTCCACTTGAAAAGCACTCGATCACTGACTCTCAGGAGTTCCACTCCTCAACTTTCCACAAAGTGTTTAAAGCAAGCACAATCTTGATCTTAGATTTGAACTTTTTTCTCCAAGTCTAAGCTGATGAGATGATTCAGTGGGTGTAAGTGCTTGCTGGTAAGCTTGATGACCTGAGTTTTGATCCCTGGAACCCACACTGTGGGGGAAAAGAACTTAATCCCTCAATTTGTCCTCTAACCTCCACAAAGGCACAGTAGTATGCACAAACCAACAATTGTAATTACAATAGCTATACTATCAAACTGAACATTACTAAATGTGCCAGCATGTCTAAGAGGAAGGTACAAGTATGCTCCTGGCTAGCTCATTTACAAGGATTCTGAAAGCCTTAACATAAAATTTTCAGAACCAAAATATATTACCAACAGGAATGTAGCCAAGTGTTTCACTAAAAATAAAACAGCCAACTTACAGATTTTTTTAAATCTTGTTACCTTTCTCTTGCTTAACTTGGTCTAAAGGATATACACTTGTTTTTTTAAACTCCGTTTTAGTTTTTTTGTGTGTGCATGTACACGTACTGCATGTACCAGCTCATGTGTCTACACATCCAGAGTGTGTGGAGGTCAGAGAACTTGCAGGAATATGGTCTCTCCTTTCACATGGGTTCTAGAGACTGAACTCAGGTTGTCAGGCTTGGTAGCAAATTGCCAGCCCCACAGTTTAGTATCTATCTCATCTTCATATATACAAACCCCAAACTCCAAAGCATAATTATTCTAATTTATACAAGAACCAACTGCATACCTTATAATAACATTTAATGCTTCAAAATCAACAACAGCAGAATGTACCTCTCCTTTACTTAGTATCACTTCCAATGAATCAATAATACTGGAAACCTAAATGACAAAACACACACATACAAATCAAATGAACCAGAACTGTTTTATTGGCACATAATTCAGACACCCCAGAATTATACTCACCATTTTGCTAACAAGTTCAGTGGGAAACGTCTGTTTGGATATTACCCACAGTGCCCTGGTACACACATTTTTGTCTGAACTCTTAATGATACCATTCAAGGTTAAAAGCAGTTCTTGAATATTTGCCTCTGAAAAACAAGCAAGTTTTAATTTCAATTATGTAGCATAATTAAAATCTTTAAAATCTCAAACATAAAAGTAAAATAAAAATAAAGGCAGGTGGGGGAGTCAGAAATTGAAGATGATCAATCTGTAGAGATGCTGACTGGTATCACACACTTCTTGCCAAAATACAAAATCCTGACTAAAGCAAAAGCCAGTAAAGAAAACAGACAATAGCAGACTGCAAACCTTTTATCTTACATAACTCAGTTAACTATTGTCATCTTAGGATGCTAACAAGTCTTACACAAAAGAAAAAACACTGCACCTCTTTAACAACTTTAAGATATCCTTATTACCCACCTCTCAGTTCCTAATAGTCATCTTGTAGGTTTCCTTTACAATCGCAAACTACTAACTATAAAGCAATAGTATTTACTTAACACTTGGAAAATATCGGGCTCTATACTTTCAATAAATACCACTTCCAAACTAACATTGACTACTGCTAAGACCTCATCATCTCATTAAGTTCCTTAGAAAATATGCCTGTCAGATAAATTAGTGTTAACTTCAGATTTAAAAAATACATTCTAGCCTGGTGGTAGTGGCACACAACTTTGATCCCAGCACTCAGGAGGTGGAGGCAGGTGGATCTCTAAGTTTGAAGACAGCCTGGTCTACAAAGCAAGTTGTAGGACAGCCAGAGGTACATAGGGAGACCTTGTCTTAAAAAACCAGAAGGGAAGCCGGGGCGGTGGTGGCGCACGCCTTTAATCCCAGCACTTGGGAGGCAGAGGCAGGCAGATCTCTGTGAGTTCAAGGCCAGCCTGGGCTACCAAGTGAGTCCCAGGAAAGGCGCAAAGCTATGCAGAGAAACCCTGTCTCGAAAAACCAAAAAAAAAGAAAAACCAGAAGGGAAATAAAATTACATATGTACAATTTTTATAGGATATATAATTTTATACATATAATTTTTAGTAGGGTGTGTGTGTGTGTGTGTGTGTGTGTGTGTGTGTGTCCTACTAAATAAGGCCTGGGACCAATAAGAGACTGAACCAGCAAAGGCCCTTGCCATTAAGCCTTATGATAAATTCAATCCCAGAACCCACTTAGAAGCTAGGATACCGGCAAGTTGCCCTCTGACCTTGGGTGTAGGTGCACATGTACTAAGTAAATGTTTTCCTAAATGGGAGGAAGTGGGAAAGTCCTAAACTACAAATTATGAAATTAATCCATAAACAGTACTTTAACTGTATTAAACTATACTTTAAACTCAACAGATATTAATAGCTTTAATCATTTTACCTACCTGATAATCCCGAGGTAATTTTGGGATTATATAAGCAAAATCCCAAGGCTTGTAGAGCAGCACTACTCAATTCTGAGTTCTGACTGGAAATGTGAGCCTACAAAAAAAAAAAAAAATCAAAATCACATTCACAGCAGAGAAACAATTTCTAGAATCAGAGCCAGTTACAACCCAAATTCAATACATTTTAATCCAATCAATCAGCCAACTTTCTGGGAGTAAATGAAAACAGATAGGGAAGTTTGGCAAAAGAGAAGGGAACCAGAAAAAGATTGACAGGAGTTAGAAAGAAAGATCAGCAGTTACTCTTGTAGAATATCTACATTTGGTTCCAAGTACCCACATGGCAGCTCACAACCTGTCTATAACTCCAATTCCTGGGGCTCTGACACCCTCTTCTGGCTTCTATGGTCACTGCATACTTGTGGTACATAGACATACATGCAGGTAAATATCCATACACTTAAAAAAATTTAAATCAACTGAAAGAACATTTTTAAGAAAAGATAAGTGACATCTCCCACATATCCATGCAAAAACAAAGAAAAGGCCAACAAATGAAAGATGTTATTAGACAGGAAACAAACGTGAGCATGGTTCTTCTACAATAAACAATCGAAGTCTCGAATGCAAGTTGACATCCTAGCTTTAGAATGAGTAATGCCTTCTTCCTCGAGGACTAAGAAAGGGAAGCAGTTGCAATGGAGCAATTCCCAAGTATCTACTACATATTAAGCATTTTAACTCAATCTTAAAGTTAAAAAAAATGTTCAAGAAATTTGGGGCTGGGGATGTACTTTTCAGTTGGTATAGTACTTGTCTAGCATGCATGAAGCCCTGGGTTCAATCCCCAGCACTGCATAATTGCAAAGTGGTGGCACATGCCTGTAATCCCAGCACTTGGGAGGCAGGAGGATCAGAAGTTCAAGGTCATCCTCAGCTATATAGAAGTCCAAGGCAAGCCTGGACTAGAGACCCTGTCAAAAAAAATAGTAATAATTTCAATAAGGTTGGGATATGAGTTCAATCTTTTCATTTTAAAAACAAGAATATTAAAAAACGATGGCATGTCATGAAGTCATTAAGTGGTCAAGTGAGGCTAAGACTACAGACTGTCTGATATTAACTATCACCACTAAACAAAGAAAACAAGTCAACTCTATTCTTCTAAAGTGTTAGAAATTTTCCAACCAGGCATAATTATCAAAAATTGAATATGAATAAAAACAAATAACATGTACTGTGGAGTTTGCCAGTGCCAGCCTGTAGTCCCAACATCTGGGAGGCAGAGGCAGGAGGATCGTCATATAGCTAGCTATCTGGTTCCCAGCCACGGCTTTACGGGAAACTGCCTCCAACTCCCTTGCCCCACAAAAATATGTATGTATATGAGTATATGAATGCTATCTATCTCAAGAGTAGACCAAAAATAATTGCCATTTTAGGATAACATACTCGTATACTTCCAAAAGCAAACAGATTTTATCTGTGACAATTGTTTTTTTGCTTTGAATTCAGAAAGCCCTGAACATTTTAGCAAACACACCAATTTCCTAACCTGAAAAGTGGGGCTTAAAGAGCAAACTCAGGCTGTGGATATAGCTTCATGGTACATACAGAGCACTTTACTAGCATGCCAGAGGCCTAGAGTATAGACAATTAAAGTGAGAGAACACATAAGGTAATTAAAGAGTACCTGATGAACCATAGTAATCAAGAAAAGATATAGCAACCTTGTCAACATAACTGCTAATACTGTGTTATTCAGGGTGTTAACAATGCACTGGGTAATGCTATAGACAAAGTAAAGAATCATTTACTAGACAGCTAGTCAGGAGTTGCACCTGGAACCTCTCAGCATTTGGGAGGCTAAGTAAAGATTCCAAGGGACTCAATCTAGTGAGATCCAGCCATAGCTTCAGAAGGAGGCCCTGTCTAGAGTCATTAAAAAAAACACACACAGACCTTTAAAACTGTGTACAGCCGAGGAAGATTTTTCTCAATTTCTGTAATGACTTCTTTTCCTTCTTGTCCAGTCATACGACTTTAAAAGGAATAGAACATAAGCTTAGGCAAAAAGCAGAAACAAGAAAGTACTGTAATCACTTTCTTTAAGGATTATTTTCAGGGTTGAAGGGACAATTCAGGGGTTAAGAACACATACCACTCTGGCGGAGGACCTGAGTTCAATTCTCAGTACCCCTGTCAGGTGGCTCACAACCACCTGCAGCTCAAGTTCCAGAACCATCAAACACTAGTACCCAATACTCAGAGCTTCAAGTTTCTAAAGCTTACTTTCAAGCCCTTGAAAAATCAATCCATTCCTTAAAAATACGTGAGTATATCGAAAACATATTGTAAACAACATCAGAAATAGCGATAACTTGCACAAAATCTTTTTTGTCTCTACAATGCATTCAATTTCTGAATTTTTAGTTGAGAAAAGGAAATGGGAATCCCTTTCCCTAGTCATATAGTTATTAATTGTATGGTCATTTGCAAAAATTTAGAAAATTTATTAAATCTTTCAAATAATGTAAAAAACAAGTTGCTGTCTCTATTTAAAGGGAGGGGGAAAAAATGCCGGGCGGTGGTGGCGCACGCCTTTAATCTCAGCACTCAGGAGGTAGAGGCAGGCGGATCTCTGTGAGTTCGAGACCAGCCTGGTCAGCGGCGTGAATTCTGGGAGAGCCAAGGCTATTATACAGAGAACCCTGTCTCGTGGGGGGGGGGGCGGAGGGAGGGAGAGCGCCAATTCTAGGGCTGATGTGATGGCTCGCGCACCTGTAATCTATAATCTCAAGCACGAGAAGGCTTCCCCCAGGATCCTAAGTTCGAGGCCAGCAGGGACCACTTGACCCTAACTAAACCAAACAATCCCGGGCCGCCAACTTTCTCACCACGTCGGAGGTTTGCAGTGAGAACCGCTGCTCTCCCAACTACTTCCAGCTCGAAACTTTTCGACAAAGCTCCCGTTTGCACGGCAAAGACACAACACAAAACACAAAAAAAAAAGCCGCTCCTCCCCGAAGAAGCCTTCGGACGCCGGCGCGGCGCCTCGCAACGTCACTTTGCAGGCATAGCCCGGTGCGCCCCAAGCTGCCCGCGGCCGCCGCGGCCCCACCGCTCCCCCCCACCCCACCCCGCCCCGGCTCGTCCCCGGGCGGCCTCACCTGGTCAGAGTTAGGTAGGCGTCCGTCTGCTCTCCGGGAGCGACCGAGGGGTCTTCCCAAGTCTCCAGAAGCGGCTCCAGGGGGCTGCGACCTGCGGCCGTCATGTCGGCCACCCTGGGGTGAGGCCGGAAGACACCGGTGACCGGTGGCACGGCCCGCGCGGCGCCCTCACCTGCACGCCGGGCCGCGCGCCCGCTCGCAGGCCGCCCGCCCGCCCGCCCGCTCCCCAGCTCGCCCGCTCGCCCACCCGGTTCCCGCCGCCGCTTCCCAGGCAGCGCCGGCCGCGAGGGGGCAGAGGCAGCGCCGGCCGGCCGCCGACTCCCGCTCCTCACCCCACGCGCGCGCGGGAAGCCCGCTCCGCCGCTCTCCGCCCCGGGGCCCGCCGTCCGCTCCCGGCTCGCGCTATTTACTCACGCGTGCCGCCCGCTCCTCCACGACCAAGATGGCGGCGGGGGCGGGGCCCAGCGGCGCGCGGGAGCCGGGCAGGCCTGGCGGGAGAGGCTCGAGCCAATCCAACGGGCGGCGGCGCGCCGGGCGGCTCGATGGCCTGCTGCCCGCCCCCGCCCCCGCCCCCGCCCCCGCCCCCCGGGTCACCTTCAGGTGGGGGGCTGTCGCCGCGGGCGGGGACTAGACACTGGGGGGCTTGTAGAGGGGCGCCCGACTCCACCTGACTCAAGCCTGCGCTCCTCCGACCAAGTTTGCAAACTCCCAAGTCCAGGGCTTCTAAAATGAGCTAAGCCATTGGACGGAGCGTCAATGGCAGGCTGTTAAGGCTTGGGTTTTGTTGCTGGGTTTTTGTTTCCTGGAGGTCCTTGAGCCTTGCGAGCCGAGCTTTCTATCTCTAAAACACCACATGCCCCAGCCCAGTGGTTAAGTCAGGGGCGCATCTCCAGCATGCCTACTTGGAAGCGTTGGTCTGTGACCTGAGCGAATTTATTCCCTCTCAGTTTTCCTCTGAGATGAGGACTAGTTGCAGCACATTGCGCTGCAAAGAAAAAAGTGTTAGTTCGAAGAGGGCCAAAGGCGTGCATAACAACGGCCTGGAAATGGGCGGTATTGATGTGCAGATTTTAAAATACCGCCCTTTGGCCTTGTGATTCCACCGATTCCGGCCACTGCCTAGAGTCTGCTTTCTTTCCTTAGACCCCAGGTGTTGAGAGTGAGCGTGGTCCTGGGTGTCACAGGTGAGGGGAAAGGACAGTAAACCCTTAAAGAAGCTAATGGGTCTCATTAGTCATTCCGTGTGCCTCTAAGCATGCTCCACAGCCGGCGGAGTTGTCTCAACTTTAAGCACACAAGGTCCAGGAAGCAAGACCTTGGCCCACACCTTTACTCCCAACCCGGAGTATGCAGAGGCAGGCAGATGAGTTCCAGGCCAACTATAGCTACATAATGAAACCCAGTCTCAAAAAAACCGTTAAAACAACAAAGAATAATAAGTCGGCCCAGTGCCAGGTTCAGTAAGCGTGCTTGCCTAGCACACTTGAAACCAGGGATTCCAAGCTCGACATGGCTGCTGCTTCTGAACAATCCACCAGAACCTCTGACTTTTCCCTATGAAGATCCCTTATTTTTTAGAAGCATTCCCTTTTCAAGAATTATGGTCAGTTAAGCATAGTGGCACACACCTGTATCCCGGCACTCAGAAGGCTGAAGTATGAAGGATCCCCACTTCCAGCTCAAACTGACTTAGATTGCAGGACCCTGTCACAACAGGGAAAAACAATATTGACGAGTCCTCAACCAATGAAGGATTTGAAATCCACCCCTCAGATGGAATCTTCCCTCATTTACACTTGTACCACCCACATTCCTTCCATAGAGATTTAAATTCTCCTGCCCCAAGCTTAAACTCAAGAGATCCGCCAGCCTCTGCCTCCCCAGCTTTGGGTGGGATTAAAGGCGGGGACCTTCACACCTGGCTCTTGACCTCCTAAATTGACTTCATTTTCTGCTGTTTGGTCTCAGGCACTTGCAGCACAAGTGTTGAGTGTATGAATGGAGTTAGATCCCGCTACAGTCTTTTGAGTTACCTACTCTGATTTTTGGTCTCATCTAAAAAGCTGACCGATTAAAGACAAAACCAACCCCCTTCCGAACGCAGACTCTTCCACACATCTTCAGAGCTGCTGGCTACCTCAAGCATCTCTTTAGAAAAATCTAGTAAACACAAATCTGTAATCCTAATACTTTGCAAATCTGAGGCACTAGGACTGCTGTGTGTTCCAGACCAACCTGAGCTCCATAATGAATACCAGGCCAGTCTTAATCTTAGCACTTGAGAGGCAGAGGCAGGTGGATCTCTGAGTTCAAGGCCAGCCTGATATACATAGCAAGTTCCAGCATAGCCAGAGCTACATAGAAAGACCCTGTTAAAAAACTAAAGATTTTATATATATATATACATATATATATATGTATATATATATAAATTAGAATATATTTTTCTCTGATATATTTATATCAGGAAGAGTCAGGCCTAGTGGAGTGCCTTGCCTGGAGTACCAGCACTTGGGAGGTAGAGGTAAAAGGATCAGGAATTCCTCCTCAGCTACACAGTCTGCTCTGAAAGAATTCACCTATGCATAGCAGAAATCTATTTTCTTCTTCTTCTTCTTCTTCTTCTTCTTCTTCTTCTTCTTCTTCTTCTTTTTTTTTTTTTGCCTTTTATCAGTGGCAGGCAGAGTTAAGACTGGGTTTCACAGTATAGCTTTGGCTGGCCTAGAGTTCACTGTGTAGACCAGGCTGGCCCCAAACTCAGCAATATGTTTACTTCTGCCTCCTAAATGCAGGGATTAAAAGCATGTGTCTCTACACTCAGCTTTTCTTAACTTTTTAACGTGTGTGTGTGTGTGTGTGTGTGTGTGTGTGTGTGTGTGTGTGTTTAAAAAGAAACGGAAGTCAGAGGACAGTTTGAGGGAGTTACTTCTCTCCACCATGCGGGCTCCAGGGCTCAAACCCAGATTGCTAGGCTTGCTAATAAACACTTTTACTTGATGAGCCAACTCACCAGCCCCTTTTTCTGTATCCTAAATATATCATGGGGGGAATTTTCAGATTCTCGAGAGCTACAAAAATAATCAAAACTGAGCTGGGCAGTGGTAGGGCACACCTTTAATCCCAGCACTGGGAGGCAAAAGCAGGAGGATCTCTGTGAGATTGAGGCCAGCCTGGTCTCCAAAGCAAGTTCCAAGAAAGGCGCAAATCTACACAGAGAAACCTTGTCTCAAAAAACCACCACCGCCCAGCCTAAAACTGGCTATCTTAAGAAGAGGGAAAATGGTGTTTCATTACATGTGGGGCCTTCTTCTGAAGGAATGACAAACAAGAGAATGAGCTAAAGTTCTCATTACTAAGGAGATGAGTGCACAATCAAACATTGATTTGATAGTGTCTCATCATGTATCCTGGGCTAGCCTCCGACTCCTGACACTCTTGCCTCCATCTCCTGAGTGCTAGAATTACAGGGCTGTGCCATGGTGTCGAGGATGGATCTTTTTAGATTGTCAGAGTAAGAGTATTTTTCTTGGGCTGGCAGATAGCTCCATGGGTAAAGTGCTTTCTCTATAATCTTAAGGACCTGAGTTCAGATCCTCAGCATCATTCAAAATCTGGGTGTAGTGGCACATATGCATTACCACAGTGGGGTGGAGGTAGGAATGATCTGTGTCTGTCATTCTAGTGGTTGGAAGTGAAGGCAGAAGAATCAAGTGTTCAAGGCCATCCTTGAGTACACACTTGGTTCTAGAACAGCCTGAGCCACATGAGACCTTCTCTCAGTCTCTCTGTCTGTCTGCCCTGCCCCCCTACACATACACAGAAAGAAAAGGCCAAACACATGTTAGTATAAACATCATATGGTATTGCATTTGCTTGTTTTTTGACACAGATCTTGCTATGTAGCCCTGACTGGCTCATACTCACTATGCAGCCCAGGCTGACCTTGAACTCCTATCAGTTTTCCTTCCTCAAACTAAAAGCTGTTGGGATTGCAGGTGTTTGATGCTTCTCTCTCTCTCTCTCTTTTTTTTTTTTTTTTTGATTTTTCAAGACAGGGTTTCTCTGTGTAGCTTTGCACCTTTCCTGGAACTCATTTTGTAGATCAGGCTGGCCTCAAACTCACATAATCTGCGTTCCTCTACCTCCCAAGTGCTGGGATTAAAGGTGTGCGCCGCCGCCGCCGCCGCCGCCGCCGCCGCCGCCGCCGCCGCCGCCGCCGCCACCACCTGACCTGATGCTTCTCGTTTAAACGTTTTTTATTTTGAGGCAGGGTTTTGCTCAGTAGGTAACCCAAGCTGATCTTAAACTTGTGATCCTCCCACCTCAGCCTCCTGAGCAGCTGAGATCCCAGACTTGAGCAATCAGGCCCGGAGTAATTGTTTTAAGTTTATTGGTATATAGTAATTATATAAAATAGCATGTCATTTTATACATGTGTGTAATATACTTTGATCATATCCAGGCCCCATTACCTCTTCCTATCCCTTTCCTGCTTTCCACTATTCCCGAAGAGGTACCTTTCTAGTTTCATGAATGTTTCTCCTCTCCTTAAATCTAGATTCTGTTCATTAAAAAAAAAAGAAAGAAAGAAAGAAAGAAAAAGAAAAAGATACTTGTTTTTCTGAATCTGGCTTCATGTAACATGAAGGTCTCTAGTTCTGCACATATTCCTGCAAACATACTTTCATTCTTCTTTATGGCTAAATTATGGGGGCTAAGGACATAGCTCAATGATAGTGTTTGCCTAGTGATTTCATGTTACACGTGTCACTAAGATCAGTAAAATAACCGGGCAGTAGTGGCACATGCCTTTAATCGCAGCACTTAGGAGGCAGAGGCAGATGGATCTCTGTGAGTTTGAGGCCAGCCTGGTCTACAGAGCAAGATCCAGGAAAGGCACAAAGCTACACAGAGAAACCCTGTCTCAAAAAACCGAAAAAAAAGATCAGTAAAATAAGTGACAGCTCATGCTGATGAGACTATGGAGCAAGGGGAACACTCCTCCATTGATGATGGGAATGCAAACTTGTACAGCCACTGTGAACATCAATATGGTGGTTCCTCAGAAAATTGGGACTCAACCTACCTCAAGACCCAGCTATACCACTCCTGGAAATATACCCAAAGTACGATTCATCACACCACTAGGACACTTGCTCAGCCATGTTTATTGCTGCTTTAGTCATAATAGCCAGAAACTGGAATCAACCTAGCTCTGTCAACAGAAGAATGGATAAAGAATATGTGGTGCATTTACACAATGGAGTATTACTCAGCTGTTAAAAAAAATTGACATCGTGAAATTTGCAGGCAAATGGATGGAACTAGAGAAAATCATCCTGATTGAAGTAACCCAGACCCAGAAAGATAAATATGGTATGTATTCACTTATATGTAGATATTAGCTGTTAAATAAATGATAACCAAGTTATAATCTATAAATCCAAAGAGGTTAAGCATAGAGGAAGGGACTAGAGGGAATACATAATATCACTATCAGGGAGAAATAGAATAGATTTTATGGGTGGACTGGGAATGGGGTGGACTGGGAATGGGGTGGGGTGGGGGATGGGAAGATCAGGTAAAGATGGGGATGCGGGACAGAATTTGGAGAGATAGAATTGAGGGGCATCTGAGGGATGGTAAGGAAACGTAGTGTAGTACAGTAGAAACTTCCTAAAATATATGAAGACAATCCTAATGAAATCGCCAAATAATGAGGGAGATGAAACCCCAACTGCCCCTTTCCTGTCAACAAATTAGCCTAGTACTAGGACTGGGTTACAATCAATTGAGTTGTTGGCCAAAGGGGTCCCATGGAAATCCCCAAGAACACCAGGCTGTTGCCAAGACAATAGGTTGCTCTCCACACAATGACAGCAAGTTGTCATTGCTAAAGACAACACCCACACAACTCACTGAACATGGAGAGTTAATGCTAATGCCTGCATTGAATGTCCCCCCCACCACCACCATGTTCTAGTGTTTTTGGTACAGGAAGGTACTCTGCAGGCTACCAAAAGAGAAACATAAACATCAATCCAGTCACAAAACCTTTGATCTACAATCTGTCTTGCCTGTAAAATATGCTGGAACAATGGCGACACAAAGCTTGGGGGAGTAGCCGACCAATGTCTGATTTGACTGTGGTGGTATTCTAATTGTACTGAAATGTGATTTTGATTGTATGTTAATAAATAAAGTTGCCCAGGGGTCAGAGCTATTAGAGCCATAGACAGAGTGTGGCGGTGGTGGCACACGCCTTTAATCCCACAGATCTCTGTGTGTTCAGGGATGCAGCCAGCATTGGAGACATATGCCTTTAAGACCTAGGGGGCTTTACATTCAGACAGTGACGAGGCAGTCACGTGTTTGGGTTTACAACCAATGAGAAGGCAGAATGACTGGAAAATCGACTTACAGACAGGAAATAGCTCTCTTTCGGGAAGCTGGGACAGCAGGAGGAAGGGTGAGATTTTAGCTCTGAGCTCTGACCTCTCGGCTTTCTCTTTTACATTGTTTCTGTGTTTCTTATTTAATAAGACGGTTGGTTATATCTACATTTGACTTAAGGCCTACTCCATGAAATGGAACTCACACCAGACACTGGTGGATGATCAAGAACCAGGAAAAAAAAAACAATAAAATTACCGCCTGATTAGGTATTCTGCTACACTCATAGACTAAAGCCTTATTCAGCCATCATCAGAGGCTTCCTCCTACAGCAGATGGGAACAAATAGAGAGACCCATAGCCAGACATTGTGAAGAGAGATAGACTTTGGAACACTCAGCTCTAAGTGAGATGTCTCCATCAAATTCCTCCACTCATAGCTCAGAGAACCCTGCAGAAGAGGAGACAGAAGGAATGTGAGAGCTAGAGGGAATGGAGAGGGCCTCTAAATCAACTGAGCAAGGCTCATATGAACTCACAGAGACTGAAGCAGCAAGCACAGGGCCTCCTCGGGTCTGCACCAGGTCCTCTCTGTATATATTATAGCTTTCAGTTTAGTAATTTTATGGGACTTATGAATGTATGAATGAGTGGGTATCTGATTTTTGTGCCTTCTCCAAGGGCTATTCCTTCTCTTGGTTTTCCTTGTCCAACTTCAATGTCATGGTTTTTGTTTTATCTTATTACATGTTATTTTATTTTTTGTTTAAAAAAAGAATAGGAAATTGAAAAATTAAGTACTGAAAAAACAAACAAAAACCAATGCCATCTGCTGCCAATCATGCAACTGTAGTCTCATGGTGTGTGACCTATGATTGATTGGTTTGCTGGGGATATCTTTCTATATGCTGTGAATGTGTTGTTCTGATTGACTGATAAATAAAACACTGATTGCCTAGTAGCTAGGCAGAAAGTATAGTACAGGCAGGATAAGCAGAGAGGAGAAATCTGGGAAGTGGAAGGCTGAGTCAGGAGATGCTGCCAGCCGCTGCTGCCATGAGAAGCAAGATGTAAAGTACCGGTAAGCCACAAGCCAGTGACAACTTACAGATTAATAGAAATGGGTTAATTTAAGATATAAGAACTAGTGTGGTAGTATTCTAATTGTACTGAAATGTGATTTTGATTGTATGTTAATAAATAAAGTTGCCCGGGGGTCAGAGCTATTAGAGCCATAGAAAGAGAGTGGCAGTGGTGGCACACGCCTTTAATCCCATAGATCTCTGTGTGTTCAGGGATACAGCCAGCATTGGTGACATACGCCTTTAAGACCTGGAGGGCTGTACTTACAGGCAGTGACGAGGCAGTCATGTGTTTGGATTTACAACCAATGAGAAGGCAGAACAGAAAGACTATGTAAAGACATACACACAGGAAGTAGGTCTCTTTTGGAGAGCTAGGAGCACTGCAGGAAGGGTAAGGTTTTAGCTCTGAGCTCTGACCTCTTGGCTTTCGCTTTTACATTGTTTCTGTGTTTCTTATTTAATAAGACAGTTGGTTACATCTACAAACTAGATAGCAAGAAGCCTGCCATGGCCATACAGTTTATAAGTAATATAAGTCTCTGTGTGTTTACTTGGATCTGAGCAGCTGCAGGAGCCAGGTGGACACAGCAAAATTCAAGCAACATTTGTTGACTGAGGAAAAGACTAGGACCTGGTTTATTGATAGTTCTGCACATTATGCAGGTACCACCTAGAAATAGACAGCTGCAGTATTACAGTGCCTTTCTGGGGCAACCCTGAAAGATACTGGCAAAAGGAAGTCTTCACAGTGGGTAGAACTTCTGGCAGTACACATGGAATTACAGTTTTTTTGGAAAGAGGAATGGCCAGAAGTATGGTTGTTCAATGACTCATGGGCTGTAGCCGATGGATTGGCTGGTGGTCAGGAACTTGGAGAGAGCATAATTGGAAAATGGTTGAGAAAGACACCTGGCGAAGAAGTATGTAGAGAGATCTCTGCAAATGGGCAAAGGATGTGAAGATTCTTGTGTTCCCTGTAAATGTTCACCAAAAGATGACATCATCTGAGGAGAAGTTCAATAATCAAGTAAATAGGATGACCCATTCTGTGGACAGTCCACCTCTTTCCTTGATATACCTGTCATTGCTCAATGGGCACACGAGCAAAGTGGCCATGGTGGCAGAGATGGGGGTTATGCATGGACTTCCACTCACCAAAACTGACCTGGCTATAGCTACTGCTGAGTGTCAGATCTGTCAACAGCAGAGACCAACTCTGAGGCCCAGATATGGCACTATTCCCCAGGGTGACCAGCCAATGACCTGGTGGCAGGTTGACTACATTGGACTACTTCCTCCATGGAAAAGACAACACTTTGTCCATACTGGAGTAGATTATTTATTCTGGATATGGATTTGCATTTTCTGCACATAATGCTTCTGCCAACATCACCATCCATGGACTTATAGAATGCCTTATCCACAATCATGGTATTCGACAAAGCATTGCTTCTAACCAAGGAATTCATTTCACAACCAGAGAAATACAACAGTGGGCCCACAATCATGGAATCCACTGGTCCTACCATGTTCCCCATCATCCTGAAGCAGCTGACCTGATAGAAAGACAAAATGGCCTTTCGAAGACACAGTTACAGTTCCAATTAGGTGGCAGCATCCTGGAAGGCAGGGACCGGGTTCTCCAGAAGTCAATACATGCTTTGAATCAGCATCCAATATATGATATGGTTAATCTGATAGCCAGGACCTCTTATAAGGAGAGGGAGAAGGGTCACATGCCCCTTCTCCCTGCTCCTGCCTGCGAGGTGAATTTGTTCCCAGTCAGATCAGAGGAAAACTTCAGCTATCTACTCTGTTCTGTATTCATGAGTGTATTTCCTCATGAGTTTACCTTAATAAATTTCCCTAATACTTCTTTAAAAGACTCTCATGGATTAATCGCATTATCTGGAACCCAACCACATGGATCTGAACCCCACACACCCCTTCTAGGGCTACTGGCAGCAGGCTGGTGAGTGTCTCTACACTGCGGAGGCCTTGAGAAGTGCAAACACCTAGGGAGTGCCTGAGCCCTGCAGCCATGCAGCCCTGCAGCCATGCAGCCCTGCAGGGAGACTATAGGCCAGGCAGCTCACCAGGCATGTGAGCCAGGAATTCCCAGACCAGGCAGCTCATGAGGGAGTGGTTCTTGTAACCACTGCCAGAAGCGTGTGTATTCTGCAGCAGATAGAGCACCCTTCAGAGAGAAAGGTGTCCACACTAGGTGCCTTTCTAGTTCCATGCTTTTTTGTTGTTGTTGTTTGTTTGTTTTGTTTGTTTGTTTGTTTGTTTGTTTGTTTGTTTTTAGAGACAGGGTAGTTTTGGTGCCTGTCCTGGAGCTCGCTCTGTAGATCAGTCTGGCCTCTAACTCACAGAGATCCTCCTGCCTCTGCCTCCCGAGTGCTGGGATTAAAGGCATGCGCCACCACTGTCCAGCTCTAGTTCCACGCTTTTAGCAGCCAGATCAGGTCACAGTTCCCTGCCTGGTTATAGATTATCAGCAGACTGTTCCTTTACTTTTGAAATTGTTCAATGTAGCTGCTGTCAATTCTGGGACACCCTGAGCAGCAGCCCTTGAGAGCATGCACGACCCCCTACTCCAGCTGAGTCCCAGTCCTGGTGCCATGTCCCTTCCCATGACCACCACCACTAGCCCAATAGCACCAACCAGGCAGAAGCTCCTGCCAGTCGTGTGGGCGCCATGGGCCCTGGCCCCCGACTGTGAGCGGCTGCCGCCTTGCTTGCTGACCTTGAACAGATTTCCTCCCTATTCAGATTCCCTGCCGGTCTCCTTCTCACCTGAGGATCACCGGAGAGCTTACCGGAGGTTCTTTGTTCCTACATCCCATGTTTGGTGTAAACAACTTAGGTGCATCCTGTATTTGGTGTAAAAAACTTAGATACAAGAATGTAGAACATTGGGTCTAGAATGTAGACCATTGGTAGCGAACTTCTGCCCTCCGGGGATCCTCCATTTGTGTTGTAAGCCTGTATTTAAGGCTTCTTCCCTCTTTCAATAAACGGCATTCGGCATTCAGTCGTGATGAATGACTTGCTGTCTCTTGTCTCTATTTTTAATCCGCAGCCCTTCGCTCGGACATGGTGAACGGGTATCGGGTAATGCGGGCGTTACCGCTACACAGTCGCATGACCATGCCTGAATACTTCCAGCTCATTAATGCCATTCAGATTATTTCTAAGGAGGAAAGATCACTGCTAATTAATAGATTAAAGTCTGTGGAATCATATGTTTCTGATGAATATAAAAAATTGTATGATTCTATGAAATCTCTAGAATCCTCTACAACAGAGGAGGTTCAAACACTACAGAAAGTGATAGTTATTCAATTTCAAGCTCTGGAGGAGTCTCTTAGTAGGAATAATAAAGGAACTAATAAGCAGAATGGCAGAGCCATACAAGTAATAACATTGCCAGGTAGCACTTATAAAATGGCTTATTCTGTTACCATCCATGAGAAGCCAGCAGATTATACACATCCTGAAGAACATATAGAATATATCTGGCAACCTATTCACATTAGAGATTTAAAAGATATTAAGGATGTGGTAGTCACCTATGGAACACATTCAACATATATAAAACAGATGTTAAATATGTGATCATTTAGAAATAGAATTATACCAGATGACTGGAATCAGTTCATCTCAGCTGTGTTAGAATATAGCCAGAGGTTACAGTGGAAAAGCTGGTTTAGAGAAGAGGCTAAGGCCCTTGAACAGCAAGGTAAAATCAGAGATTTTGAGACCTCCCAAGATCAAATTCTTGGTGAGGGTCATTTTGCTGATTTAAATGTACAAACTACTGTGGATGAGCATACATTATTTCTATGCCATATGGCAGCTTTAAATAGTTGGGGGGGGGGGATTCCAGAACCAGGGAAACCAACTGAGATATATATATGAAGGATTTCCAAGGGTCAAAAGAACCATTTACTGACTTTTTTTTTTAAATTTTTTGAGACAGGGTTTCTCTGTGTAGCTTTGCATCTTTCCTGGAACTTGCTTTGTAGACCAGGCTGGCCTGGAATTCACAGAGATCTGCCTGCCTCTGCCCCCCAAGTGCTGGGATTAAAGGCGTGTGCCACCACTACCTCTGCTACCGCCTCCGCCTCCGCCGCCTGCTGCCACCATCACCCAGCCTGATTTTTTTTTTAACAAAGGCTGATCATGACTGTAAACAAGGCAATATCAGATCCATAATTAAAACAAGTATTAAGTCAGTCTTTGGCTTTTGATAATGCTAATACAGAATGCAAAAGAATACTTATACCTTTAAAGGTCAGGTCAGCACCTTTGGAAAAATGGATTCAATATATAAACGGTGTTGTGTCGGTTAACTATGATAATGAGCCTCGGATAGGAGAGGCAATTTTCAAAGGTAGAAGGAGGTATTAAGGTAACAAATGTTTTAACGGTAGTACACCAGGTCATATAAGAAGAAACTGTACATGGGGTGCTCCTAGAAGCAATGCTTCTTCTAGAAATAACCAAAACAGGAGACCCCAACATTCTGAATTATGCAGAAGGTATGGAAAAGACTGACATTGGACCAATGAATTCAGATCAACAAGGGACATAGGAGGCAACCCTTTACCAGTGGAAAATGCCTCAGGGAACCTCTCTCAGGCCCCCAAATCAAACTTGGTCCAAACATTTCCATACACTTTAAAGGAAATTCCTTTTCAGGACAATTAAATAACTCAGTGCCTAATGTTAAGAACCATATTGCACTGGGTGATAGAACAACTTTGATAGATGAATAAAAAATTCCAAAATAGACCATAAAATGAATATATCGGCAGACTTCCATAAGTGAACAAAGAACAAACCCTAAAGTACAAATTAATAGCATTGTCCTTGAAGAATTAGTGGACACAGGTGCAGATGTGATGCCACTCCCATCACTGGACAGATCAGCCAGATGAAACTTAACAGAGAAATAAGGGACCTAACAGATGTTATGACTCAAATGGACTTAATGGATATCTACAGAACATTACACCCTAACAAAAAAGAATATACCTTCTTCTTAGCACCCCATGGAACCTTCTCTAAAATTGACTGTATACTTAGTTACAAAGCAAATCTCAACATATACAAAAAATTGGAATAACTATCGTATTCTATCGGACCATCATGGCTTAAAGTTAGATTTCAACAACAACAAAAATTACAGAAAGCCAACAATCTCATGGAAACTGAATAATGCTCAACTGAATCACTAATGGGTCAAGGAAGAAATGAAGAAATTAAAGATTTCCTAGAATTCAATGAAAATGATGTACTACATACCCAAACTTATGGGACACTATGAAAGTGGTTCTAAGAGGAAAATTCACAGCACTAAATGCCCACATAAAGAGGTTGGAGAAATCTCACACTAGTGACTTAACAGCACACCTAAAAGCTCTAGAACAGAAAGAAGCAAACTCACCCAGGAGGAATAGACACCAGGAAATAATCAAATTGAGAGCTGAAATCAATAAAACAGAAACAAAGAGAACAACACAAAGAATCAATGAAACAAAGAGCTGGTTCTTTGAGAAAATCAACAAGATAGACAAGCCCTTATCCAAATTAACCAAAAGGCAAAGAGAGAGCATCCACATTAACAAAATCAGAAATGAAAAGGAAGACATAACAACAGATAATGAGGAAATCCAGAGAATCATCAGGTCATACTTCAAAAATCTGTACTCCACAAAATTGGAAAATCCTAAAGAAATGGACAATTTTCTGGATAGGTACCACATACCAAAGTTAAATCAAGACCAGATAAACTATTTAAATAGACCAATAACCCCTAAGGAAATAGAAACAGTCATTAAAAGCATCCCAACCAAAAAAAAAAAAAAAAGCCCAATACCAGATGGTTTCAACACAGAATTCTACCAGATTTTCAAAGAAGAGCTAATACCAAATACTCTTCAAATTGTTCCAGACAATAGAAACAGAAGAAATGTTACTAAACTCCTTTTATGAGGCTACAGTTACTCTGATTCTCAAACCACACAGAAATGCAACAAAGAAAGATAATTACAGACCAGTCTCCCTCATGAACATTGATGCAAAAATACTCAACAAAATATTGGCAAACTCACTCCAAGAACACATCAAAAAATTATCCACCATGATCAAGTAGGCTTTTTCTCAAAGATGCAAGGATGGTTTAACATACGAAAATCTGTCAATGTAATCTATCATATAAACAAACTGAAAGAAAAAAACCACATGATCATTTCATTAGATGCTGAAAAGGCCTTTGACAAAATCCAACACCCCTTCATGATAAAAGTCTTGGGGAGATCAGGAATACAAGGAACATACCTAAACATAATAAAGACAATTTACAGCAAGCCAACAGCCACCATCAAATTAAATGGAGAGAAACTCAAAGCAATTCCACTAAAACCAGGAACAAGACAAGGCTGTCTACTCTCCCCATATTTATTCAATATAGTACTTGAAGTTCTAGCTAGAGCAATAAGACAACAAAAGGAGATCAAGGGGATACAAATTGGAAAGAAAGAAGTCAAACTTTCACTATTTGCAGATGATATGATAAGTGACCCCAAAAATTCTACTAGGGAACTCCTACAGCTGATAAACACCTTCAGTAATGTGGCATGATACAAGATTAACTCAAAAAAATCAGTAGCCCTTGTATATACAAATGATAAATGGGCTGAGGAAATCAGAGAAATATCACCCTTTACAGTAGACAAAAATAATATAAAATACCTTGGTGTAACTCTAACTAAGCAAATGAAAGACCTGTATGACAAGAACCTTTAAGTGTCTGAAGAAAGAAATAGAGGAAGATATCAGAAAATGGAAAGATCTCCCATGCTCATGGATAGGTAGGACTAACATAGTAAAAATGGCAATCTTACCAAAAGCAATCTACAGATTCAATGCAATCCCCATCAAAAAAAATCCCAACACAATTCTTCACAGACTTGGAAAGAATAATACTCAACTTCATTTGGAAAAAACAAAAAACCCAGGGTAGCTAAAAGAATCCTATACAATAAAGCCACCTCTGGAGGCATCACCATCCCTGACCTCAAGCTCTACTATAGAGCTATAGTAATAAAAATAGCTTGGTATTGGAATAAAAAGTGACATGTGGACCAA
This sequence comes from Peromyscus leucopus, assembly GCF_004664715.2. Classification (NCBI taxonomy): domain Eukaryota; kingdom Metazoa; phylum Chordata; class Mammalia; order Rodentia; family Cricetidae; genus Peromyscus; species Peromyscus leucopus. The sequence goes on along the minus strand of NC_051066.1, from coordinate 29,710,365 downwards.
TGGAATCTAATTGAAGACCCTGAAATTAACAAAGACACCTATGAACACTGATTTTTGACAAAGAAGCCAAAACTATACAACGGAGAAAAGAAAGCATTTTCAACAAATGGTGCTGGCATAACTGGACGTCAACATGTAGAAAATTACAGATAGATCCATATCTATCATTATGTACAAAACTCAAGTCCAAGTGGGTCAAAGACCTCAACATAAATCTAGTTACAGTGAACCTGATAGAAGAGAAAGTAGGAAGTAGTCTTGAACACATTGGCACAGGAGACTACTTCCTAAACATAACACCAGTAGCACAGGCACTGAGAGCAACAATGAATAAATGGGACCTCTTGAAACAGAGAAGCTTCTGTAAGGCAAAGGACACAGTAAATAAGACAAAATGACAGCCTACAAAATTGGAAAAGATTTTCACCAGCCCCGCATCTGACAGAGGATTGATCTCCAAAATATATAAAAAAAAAACTCAAGAAACTAGACATCAAAATACCTAACAATCCAATTAAAAAATGGGCTACAGAGCTAAACAAAGAATTCTCAAAGGAAGAATCTCAAATGGCTGAAAGACATCTAAGGAATTGCTCAACATCCTTAGTCATCAGGGAAATATAAATCAAAACGACTCTTAGATACCATCTTACACCTGTCAAAATGGCTAAGATCAAAAACACTGAAGACAGCTTATGTTGGAGAGGATGTGGAGCAAGGGGAATACTCCTCCATTGTTGGTGGGAGTACAAACTTATACAGCCACTTAGGAAATCAGTGTGGCGGTTTCTCAGAAAATTGGGAATCTATCTTCCTCAAGACCCAGCTATACCACTCTTGGGCATATACCCAAGGAATGCTCAATCATACCACAGGGACACATGCTCAACTATGTTCATAGCAGCATTGTTAGTAATAGCCAGAACCTAGAAACAACCTAGATGCCCCTCAACTGAAGAATGGATTAAGAAAATGTAGCACATATACACAATGGAGTGCTACTCAGCAGAGAAAAACAATAACATCATGAAATTTGCAGGCAAGTGGATGGAACTAGAAAATATCATCCTGAGTGAGGTAACCCAGACTCATAAGGACAAACATGGTATGTACTCACTCATAAGTGAATACAAGATGTAAAGCAAAGGATAACCAGACTACAACCTACAGCTCCAGAGAAGCAAGCTAACAAGGAAAACCCAAAGTGGAATGCATGGCTTACCCTGGGAAGGGGAAATAGATGAGATCTCCATGAGAAAACTGGGAATGAGTGATAGGCAATGGAGTGTAGGGGATGGAGGAGGAAAACATAAAGGAATTGGATGGTTGAGCTGGAACAGGGATGGAGTGAGAAAGCAGTGAAATAGATACCATGACAGAAGGGGACATCATGGGGATAGAGAGAAACTGGGTGCTAGGGAAGTTCCCAGGAATGCCCAGGGATGACCCCAACTTGGACTACTAGAAATAGTGGAGAGGGTGTCTGAACTGAACTGGCTTGCCCCAGAGATCAGACCAGTGAATACTGTAACTGTCATCACAGAGCTTTTCTCCAATGATGGATGGAAGCAGATGCAGAGATTTATAGCCAGGCACCAGGCAGAGCTCCAGGAGTCCAGTCAAAGAGAGAGAAGAGGGATTCTATGAGCAAGTGCATCAAGATCATGATGGGGAAATCTGCAGAGATGACCAAACCAAAGTAGTGGGAATTCATGAAAGTTGGATCAATGGCTGTGGAGCCTGCATGGGACTGGGCTGGGCCCTCTGCATGGTGAGACAGTTGTGTAGCTCGATCTGCTTGGGGAGCCACCTGGTGGTAGAATCAGAATCAATCCCTGGTGCATGAGTGGGCTCTTTGGAGCCCACTACCTATGATAGGACACCTCATTGAGGCGGGGGGTTGGGGCTGGACTTGCCTCTACTGGATGTGTCTCCTTATGGGAGGCTTGCTTTCTTGTGAGGGGGAGTGGGAGGTGAGTTGGGAGGGAGATGCTGGGGGTGGGGCGTTGGGAGGAGGGAAGAGGGGAATCTTTGTTGGTGTGTAAAATGAATGGAAATTTTTTCTTAAAAAAAAGATACTATGAAAAACAGTCACCAACCATTCAGGCTGTACATAAATAAAACACAATGTCCCTACCATTAAAATGGCAAATGTATAAACTTGTCTCAGTTGGACAATGGCCTATGACATAAGAGAAACTATAAGCTTTAGAACAGCTGGTCCAGGAGTAGTTAAATGCTCAACAAATTGAAGACTCTACCAGCCCTTGGAATTCTCCTGTATTTGTCATTAAAAAGAAATCTGGTAAATGGAAAATGCTGACAGATCTGAGAGCCATAAATAAAGTAATTCATCCTATGGGCTTCCTACAGAACGGGATGCCCTTGCCCTCTCTGTTATATAAGAATGGCCTATTATAGTTATTGACTTAAAAGACTGTTTCTTTACCATACCTCTACAAGAAAAGGATAGAGGAAAATTTGCCTTCACACTACTTACTTATAGTAATTCCCAGCCAGTATAGAGATATCAATGGAAGGTCCTCCCACAGGCAATGTTAAATAGCCCTACCCTGTGCCAATATTTGGTGCAAAAACAGTTGGGAATAATTTGTGCAAAATTTCCACAATCTATAATCTACCATTATATGGATGATACCTTATTAGCCAATCCAAAGTTAGGTGCCTTAGAAAGCATGTTTGAAGAAGTAAAGTTTTGCTTTGCTAGGGAATACAAATTGCTCCTGAAAAAATACAAAGAGGAAATTCTATTAATTACTTAGTATATAAGATAGATCTACAGAAAATTAGATCCCAAAAGCTACATCTCAGGAGAGATTGATTGCAGACTCTTAATGATCTTCAAAAATTGTTAGGAAGCATTTCTAATTTACAGACCATCATTGGAATACCTAAAGATGGACTGTGGTGATATTTTATCTGTGTCCCCTAATAAAGTTTATCTGAGGATAAGAGGAAAAAGCCAACCACTATAGTAAACATAGAAGTCAGGCAATGGTAGCACACGCCTTCAATCCTATCACCCAGGAGGCACAGATCCATCTGGATCTCTGTGAATTCAAGACTACACTGGGAACACATACAGATGTGGTAGTACACGTCTTAAATTCCACCACTAACTAACCATAAAGGTCTGGAGGTCCGTACAGACTGTCAGGAAGTAATGTAGCTGGGTGGAGAGAGGAAATGAGTTAGCTCAACAGTAAGGAATATAGGCATGAGTATACAGGATGTAGGTCTCTTTGGAAACTGAGGGTTGATAAGGTAAGGTTTGCTTTGGCTTATTTTATTCCTCTGATCTTTCAGAATTTACCTCAATCTCTGGCTCAGGGTTTTTTATTAATAAAACCTTTTAAGATTTGTGTTATAATGGACTAGTAAATTTGGCCAATACCCTAACTTTTTAGGACTTAAATAGTCCAAGAGAATTATCAGCTGAAGCTGAGAAGGAATTGGATCTAGTAGAAAAGAAAATATGAGAGGCCCATGTGGATTGGGTAAATCTAGAACTTAACTGCATTCTAGTCATACCCCCTCCAGACACTCCCACACAGGGATTTTAATGCAGAGGGAAGATATCATATTGGAATGCATATTTCTACCATGTAAACCAAGTAAGAAGTTTAAGACTTACATAGAAAAGATCTCTGATTTGATTCTAAAAGGAAAATTAAGACTTTGTCAGTTGACAGGAATGGACCCAGCAGAAATTGTAGTACCTTTAACTAATGAGGAGATTTCCTCTTTATAGAAAGGTAATGAATACTGGCAAAGAGCCTGCAGTAACTTTTTGGAAGAAATTAATGACTGTTATCTCAAAAGCAAGAGAATAGAATTCATAAAGAGAACTGAATGGGACATTCCTCACATTGTATGGCAAAAACCAATCTCTGGAGTCCCCACATTCTATACTGATACAAATAAATCAAGAAAGGCAGGATATAAATCAGAAGATTTAAGTAAAGTGGCTCAAAGCCCCTACAGGTCTGTACAAAAGGCAGAACTGTGTGCCATTCTTATGGTCCTAATGAACTTCATGGAACTTTTCAATATTATTACTGACTCTCAATATGCAGAGAAAGTTGTTTTACATATTGAAACTGCTGAGTTTATTCCTGATAATACAGAATAAACTTCACTATTTATACAATTACAGGAAATCATCAGAAATAGGGAACATCCTATATATATAACACACATCAGATCCTATATGGGTCTGTCAGAAAGATGTCATGGTACCTAAGAACATTACTCAGTGATCAACTTTGGACTGAAAACTGTTCAGGACAGTTCTGAGATGAGATGGTCCATTATACTACATTTCTAGCCAGAATCTCAGACAATCTTATCCATTACTCTGAGACTTGCTACAGACTCTACAGCTAGCCCTATTGATACCTAACTATCTAAGCTTTCTTACAGGACATCACAGTGTGGTGGTATTGTATTCTCCAAAATATTGTGTATCCTAATATTGGACCCCAAAATTTAGGGTCTCAAGTGGGCGCCCCAAGAACCCAGACTCCAGTCCAGTTGATGCAATAGCAGGAGGATTTATTAAGCTTCTATATAGAAGGGCAAACTCTGCTCCTAAGAGCAAGAGCCACATCTTACTGCAGCCACATGGAGGTTTTTAAAGGAAAAACCCACAAAAGTCATAAGATTACAATTCCCATACAATTTCGTTTCACAAGATCATGGTCTGGGTACAGAGTGATCACAGAGGGGGTACACAAAGGTCACAGTGGTCCTTCCTGGAACACCTGCAACTATCCCAGTCACAGTTGAGCACATCTCTTAACAGAAATCTATTTACATTGTTATATGGTTGCAGGGGAGATTGAACAATGGCTAAGTCAGGTTGCCCTTGGAACTAGATTTTTAGTTTCTTATTTCCTGGTACTTGAAGTTTCTATTTTCCTGAGGCTTGGGGATGTAAGCCTGAAGGTCTAGGGTCTTTCAAGATATTTTGTGTATTGTCACAATTTTGAGGTCATTGTCCTTAGATGGTACATCAGTTTACAGACTGTTTACCTGTTAATGTGAAGCCTTAGTTTTTAGCTTATTTACATAGATAAGACTTACAGATTTATAGTCACCCATGCTTGTCATTTCTATAGTTATATTAGTTAGGTTCTCCATATTTACAGAAACATATGTCAGATGGATAGGTAATCTTCAAACACTTCATAGACCTAGAGAATATGGCATTTAAATGTTTTGATAACTTAGAATTCTGTTGACATGAGACATGATTGCTCCTGGCAGCACTGATCTGATCCCGAGAGAATGTTGGGCTTCTAAGACATTTCTGTTTGGAAATTTTTCTTCTTCTTTGCACAAAATGGCCTGCTGGGCAAAGAACTGCCCTTGCCTTGACTGCTGACAGTATGAATGCTGTCCTTTCTGGATGAGTGGGACACAAAAAAAAGCAACTACTGAACTCTACCAAGACAGGGTAAGATGGTCTTTCAAAATTCCTGCTTCTGAAAATGGCCCATCAGATATTCTAGACCTGTAGCCAAATTGAATGCCTCAACGATGATGAGAAACTTTAGGTGACTATCCAGACTGCCAGCTGTCTCTGTCTATTCTCAAAAAAAATTTTGGAAATTGCTTGCTTGGATTTTCTGTTTTTCTTAGGTATTATTATTTTCCTATTCAGATCTTTGATTGTGTTGAAGACTAGATAGTTACAATTATAATTCTCTCACATCTTAGCTCAGAAAATTTTAGATACTAAAGTTAGATTCTTCAGGATAGGACAGCTATTGGAGTAATCTTGGTAATTTGCCATTTACCTATGTTCTGGACATTTCTGGACATTTAGCATATCTTTCTTGTTTGATGTTACTCTTGTTGGTTGTAGTTCCATTTTTGTTCATGTTGTTACCCTTTGTTTTTCCTGGTCAAAACTTGATAATCTTTCCCACCCCCACTCCCGAGCTGAGGACCGAACCCAGGGCCTTGCACTTGCTAGGCAAGCACTCTACCACTGAGCTAAATCCCCAACCCCTGATAATCATTCTTATTGTATATAGTTTGCATTAAGTTTAGAGCCTTCTTATTTAGACAAAAAGGGGAAATGTAGTGGTATATGTTCTTTAGTTGTGTTAATGTGGCCCAAAGGAGGCAGTGCCCCTTCTCACTGCTTCTGCCTGCAAGGTGGATTTGCTTCCAGTCAGATCAGAGAACGATCTCAGCTGTCTACTCCATTCTGTATTCATGAGTGTATTTCCTCAGTTTACCTTCATAAATTTTCAAAATACTTCTTAAAAAAACTCCTGTGCATTTATCGTACTACGCATATATGGCCTATAATGACATTTAAGCATATTTTATTGGACTTTTGGCAAGAAAAGATGAACGTGCTCCATAACAATGTCAGAAGGCTTAAAATTCAGTGTCCAACCAATTCCTAATAATTACTCTGTAACTTCAAGCTTTTAAAAAAGAATTAAATTTTTTTCGTCTTTTGAAATGGGGCTTCTCTGTGTAGTCTTGGCTGGCCTGGAACTCACTTTGTAGACCAGTTTGGCCTTGAAGTCAGAAGTCTGTCTGTCTGCCTCTGGGATTAAAAGCATGAGTCACCACCTGGCTAGCTTTAAGCTTTAATAGTATAGAATTTAAGCAAATACATTAAAGAACTCAAGCTTGGCAAAGTATACCTAAACAGGATATTAAATTAGATATACAGAATGCCAATAATGCAGGATATAAAAGTCCAAGACATCCTTCACATTAGCAATGAGTAAATGGCTTTAAAATTGCTTCTGCTCTTCCCACTCATTACATGGTGTTTTTACCAATAGTACTCACTGAGGCTGATAAAAACCTTTACTGAGGAAGTCTTAAGGAAATTGTGGGCAAGTAGCAAGCTTGCCCAGCATGCTCAAAGCCCTGGGTTTAGTACCCAGGATGGCTTCTCAAGCATATGGTGCATTCGTATACTTCTAGCACTTGGAAAGCTGAGCAGCAAGATCAAGAATTGAAGGTTAGGCTTGGCTACAAAGTAACCTTGAGGCCACCTTGGGCTACAGGAGACACTGCCTCAACAGAACCATCCAAACCATTCATTTGGAGATTGCGGACACTAGACGAGGTCTAACAAAAATAATCCCACCATTTTACCTAGAAATCAACCAAGGATGGAAATAAATATAATCTCCAAATCCTATCTCTTTATGTAACTTTTAGTAACCACTTACTAAAAGTTATGCAAGAATTTGAAGGATTGAGGTCTCCTGTGATGTAAGTCCATTTTGAATAGCTTCATACCCCAGTTGAACATGATGGAAGGGCAACAGATTGAGTAGCTCCCCAGGGCAGTCTGCCCTGGCCTGTGATTCCCCCTGTGGCGTTTGTAAGTAGTCCCTCACTGAGAGCCGGTTTTAACCCCACATTTCTTGTTATGAATATGTTACAAGCTTTCTTGGATTTTTTTTAAAATAAATTTCTTTAGTTGTGTTAATGAATGCCTTTTCTACCTTGGAAGAGGTCTTGGCAGAAGGTAAGTCCACATCTCATTCAAAAGCTTCACCTCCCGTTTTTACCTCTCCACCAGATTCTAAATCAACTTCTTTGTCCAGTTCTGAAGTTGAAGTAAGTCACTTTTATCCATATTTCCAATGTAAGGGCTGACCACATTGGAGTTGGAATGCTACTGGGAATCTTTTAATAGGGTTGCCAAGAAGGGGACCCTGTCTCTCCTTAAATAGCACATGCTGTAAAAACTACTGCACCTTTGTTTTATGACCTATGACGGGATGAAAGGGCCCCTGCCATGGCTTCTCCTCTGTCTGGAATTTACACTTGCCCATTCATTACTATCATTTACACATAAACTCTATACCAACAGTGAAGTCACATACCAGCTGCAACCTCTGTAGCAAGAAGCATGATAGACAACATCTGTGTTGCTGACGCTGCTGCATTTGGATAGACATAATATGGTCCCTCGGTGCCAGGGCCCATGGCTCCTCTGCTTGCTACTTTCATGATTACAAATACAGGCAGAGCACACTGTCATGTAAACCTTTAGACTGTACTCCTTCTGAGTAAATGCTCTTTCCCTAACATTATTTTCTCTTGAGATCTAGAATGCCACATCTGAGCTTCCCTGTAGTAATAAGACTTAGGATTAAAGGCTCAACCAACTAGGAGAGAGTCATTTTTTTCCCTCCCCGAGAGTGTCATTTTTTTTCATAAATCCTTCTTAGAAGAAAGAAATGAAATATTTGGTCATCTTGTACAAATGTTGCTTTAAAAAAAACCCAGCAAAAACAATTCCAAAATATACTTACTATCCAATAAGATGTGGCTCATGGAAGCATGTGTATAAGGCTACAGCAGCTGAATACCCATCTTTAGGGCTGGGGGTGTAGGTTGGCTGATAGCTTGCCTAGTGTACAGGAAGTTCTGGGTTCCATTCCCAGCACCACAGAAAACCAGGCATGGTGGTGCTCACCTGTAATCCCAGCACTTGGGAGGTAGAGAGAGGAAGGAGAATCAGGAACTCAAGGTTCTCCTCGGCCACTTAGCAAGTGTGAGGTAGCTTGAAATTCTGTCTCAAACAAGCAAACCAAACAGTGGTGGTGTCAGTATCAAATACTGTACCAGCCCCTGTCTGTCCTAGCCGAGCACATGTCCGGGGTCTGTCTGCCAGCTCTTCAGTTGACGGTTTTCTTCAGTGTCAGACAGGGATTGAACCCACAGCCAGGTGGCATGGATCCTCTGCTTCAGGCCCTTGCATGTGAAGGGGAGCTGACGCCACATTTTCCTTCTTTATTATTCTCTACTTTCTCCACCGGCATGAACTTACTCCTAATGACTGAGGACGGATCAGGAAGTTCCGTGACTTTCCAGAGGTAGGAATTTCCGCTCCTTTGGGAAGTTTGTCACCAGCCTCTCTGTCCCAGTTTGTCTGTCATTGCTGGTCTTCCTCCCACATGGAGCTCAGTTCCTTCTGCTGCAGTCTTTCTGGATAACCTCTGAGGACTGTCCTTCTTCCTCCTCCAACTGTATGTCCTTCTGCTTCAGCTTACTCACCGCTGGAAGCACTCATAAGCATTACTCTCTCAAGATGTACTCTTCTGCAAAACAGGGTTCGCAAGAGTTTCTTCAGGGCTGGAGAGATGACTCAGTAGCTAAGAGGATCTGGGTTCCATTCCCAGCACCCACACAATGGCTCACAACTATCTGTAACTCCAGTTCCAGGACTGGGCATCTGTATGGTTTACACACACATAAAATAAAATAAAAAAATTAAAAAAAAAATTTTGTTGTTTTTGTTTTTTTGAGACAGGGTTTCTCTGTGTAGTTTTGATGCCTGTCCTGGATCTCGCTCTGTAGACCAGGCTGGCCTTGAACTCACAGAGATCCACCTGCCTCTGCCTCCCGAGTGCTGGGATTAAAGACGTGTGCCACCACCGCTCAGCCCAAAAAAAAAATTTAAGAAAAGAATTTCTTCAACTGAGGTGGGTGATTTCTTCAAACTAACTTCATTGTCATAATGACCTTCAATTCATCAGAGTGGTGGTATGAAATTTGACAGAATTTGTGTCTTGATTTTTCCATCTAGTTCCATAAAACACACAGTCATACATTAAATAACAGCAATCAGACGTCTGGTTTCTCATTGTGGGACACACAGCTCATTTGTCCAGGGGACAATAAGGTGAGCCAACAAATGTGTTTTCCAAAACTCATATAGTGGTCTACTACTCTCGCTTGCTCTTCTGCTTGCCATTGTGGAAGATAGTGTCTGGCTTCAGAGTCCCATGAACTATGGTATGATCAACATCTTTTGTCTGTGAGGTTCTTTCAGCACCATTGTCAATGGAGTAATGTGCAGGGCTGTGTCAACTGTGTCATGTGATGGTTTGAATGAGACTAGCTCCATAGGGTCATATATATGAATGCTTGGTCCCCAGTTGGTGGAACTGTTTGGGAAGAATTCGGAGGTGTGGCCTTGTTGGAGAAAGTGTGTCATTGGGAGTGGGCTTTCAAAAGTCCACAGCATTCTCAGTCTCTCTCTCTCTCTCTCTCTCTCTCTCTCTCTCTCTCTCTCTCTCTCCCCCCCCCCTCTCTCTCTCTCTGCCTCTAACTTGTGGATCAGGATGTAAACTATCATGCTGCCCCAGTGCCATGCCTGCCCGCCTGCTGCTATAGTCCCTGCCTTGACAATTAATGAGCTAACTCTCCAAGACTGTAAGCAAGTCCCCAGGTAAATGCTTTTCTTTAGGAGCTGCCTAGTTCACGGTGTCGCTTTACAGCAATAGAAAAGTAGCCAAGACAGGTCAGTCATTCATAGTAATGGACAACTTGTGGCTATTACAATTCATGAAGTGGATTCCTACTTTAGAGACGAGCCTCTGTCTCTAGGCTTCCAACACGGAGCCAAGTACTCTCCAAACTGCTCTTTTGGCATCTGTCTTCCTTGGGCTCTCTGGCAGCAGCCATAGCAGCCCCTGGTAACACTTGAGCTTCTGACAGTCTTCCGCTCGATCATCAAGGCAGGCCTCCTGATGTAAGCAGGTTATGCTAGAAACGTGGGACACCTGTATACCTGCATGTTCCCATACTGTCAGAATTCACTGGATAACAGTAAAGTCCCAAGGATCACTGCTTTCAGAGGCAGCAGTTTGCCATCTAACACTGCCTTCCTTGCTGTTCTGGCAGAGGGGAATGTAGGCTCTTCGATTCCAGTTTTAATCACTGACAATGACTTTCACACCACACAGAGCACACCCCTCAGCACATCTATGTATATATCTGGATGTGCTTCTGTGCCTTACAAATGAATATAAGTTGAAGAAGCCGCAGCAGACTTCAAGAGGTTTCCGAAGTTGCCTGAGAATCTGAAAGCAGGCCAGTGTGGGAGGGAGCTGCTACTGGAGCCCCCAAAGTGCTGGGATTATGGGCACCATCTCACTGGGCTTGCTTGTATCTTGGCTGCTCCTTGCTACTCTGCTTGTATTAGTACTATTCCGTGTTGGTTGTATAACGGTCCATACTGAATATTTTTCTATTCATGTTACTGTGCTGTCTTTGACATAAAACATGTGTGCTCCAGTCCTCAGTGTTCGGAATATAGATTGTGATTGCTTATAATAAGGCAGACCTTCATTGTCATACTGTACCGATTTGTAAGCTGATTATACTTCATTTGGGGGCATGGGAACAATGCTAATTCTTTGCTTCATTTCATTGACCCTCTGTATGGCAGGCTCTTATGGAGACAGTGTGTGGGTGCAGTCATGCAAGAAAGTCACTGTTTTTAATGAAGCTTTCATTGTAGTGAGGGAGAGAAAGAAAAAAAAAGTGTTGAGTGATAAATGGGGATCAGTTCTAGGGTTAAAGAAAGTAGGGGAGGGGATATACACTTTTGCAGGGAAAGTGTTGAAACGAAGGACTTTTATGGGACTTGTGATGGAAAACAAGTGGGGACTGTAGTAATCTCGGGATTGGTCACCTCAAGTGAATTGCAGCAGAGGCAGTAAGTGACCAGCACACCCTGCGAGCCTTTCTGCCCAGCTGGAAGGGTGATCGTGTGTTACTTCTGATCACGGAAATAGTCATGAATCATGGTCTCTTCTTCCACTCTCTCCCAACTTGTTATACTTGTTTTGTAGGCTTTTGATTCATTCCCTTTCTCAACCCCACGCTACATGACTAGTTTCTAATCTATGCCTTTCCTGTTGATTGTTCCCCCCATACCCCCTCTTCTACCCTGCCCTCCTACCCCCCACTGTCTTTAACCCTCCCTGTGCCATTATTCTCCTTCTCCCTTTGATACCACGGCACTCCATACCCCTCTATATTGCCAACATTTTACACCCCTTCTCTTGAATGCCACCCCTGCCACCATGGCCCTTTACTAGTGTGCCACTGGCATTCCATTCCATACCCTTTATATTACCAACATTGCATGACCCTTCCCTTGAAGACCCCCGTCCCTGCCCAAGGCCCCTTACTAGTGTATTGCCATCTATGGGGTATTTCAATTTAAATACACATATCCAAAGATATAAAGCTAATATCCACATATAAGAGAGAACACAGGCAATTTGTCTTTCTGGGTTTGGGTTACTTCACTTACAATGATTGTTTCCAATGCCAACCATTTATTTGTAAATTTAATCATTTTTTTTTCCTTTCATCCCCCAAGCTATGATCATTTATTTTTTACTCTTAAAGACTTATTTTTGACTAGACTTAGACTTAGCAACAGAAGCTCTCACAAGGACAGCCTATGTCTCTAGACAATCTTTTCCTGGTGTTTTTCTTTGGCTCCCTTCATTTTCTTGGCCACAAATTTAGCAAATTCTGCAGCCTCATCCAAACTTTTCTTAGTTATTTGTTTCTCCAGAGCAATACGTGGGCATTTGTGTTGCAGGACACGTTGGGTAACAAGATACTGAATCTTTGTGGCTTTGGTCCTGAGCTTCTTACCTTCCTTGTTTAAGGGCTTCCTGATAACATGCTGCTGGGCCTCGTCTGTAGAGAGATGGAGAAGTTGTCAGACGCTGTTAGCTCTCTGGGGACCCAGCTGCAGAGGCAGAGTAGCATCTGTCAGGTCAGCATAGTAGGAATCTTCTTTCCTTTTTTTTTTTTTTTTTTTTTTTTTTTTTTTTTTACAATAACCAAGTTCTGAACACTCTGATTGGCATCCGCACCCTCCAATACCCTTGTGATTCCTCTCTCTTGATCTATAAGAATGTCCTTTACTCAAGGGCAGGTGCGCTCTCCTGGCCTCCGGCCACCCTGCTTCATGGGAAGACTTTGTTTGTTGTTCCCACCATTGGTTCAGGCCACACAGCCCTTCCACTCCTCAGCCAGAGCATCAGCAGCTGCTTCTGTGGCCGTGCACACAGATGGCGGCTGGGAAGGAGACACCCAACTTCATCTTGACACAACTAGTTGCCTAGCAGGTGTCACAAAAAAAGAGCTTTCTTTCCAGCTGAACTTATCTCCTCTCTGTCTCTGTCTCTCTCAGTCCCCCACCCTAACCCCCGTTGGACAGGGTCTCACTATGTAACCCTAGATATCCTGGTGCATACTATGTAGACCAGGCTGGCCTCAAAGTCATAGAGATCATTTTTTCCTTTGCCTCTCTGCCCACTGGGTGCTGAGATTAAAGGAATGCACAACTACATCCAGCTTTTAAAAACAGTTTTTAGGTTCATTTCATTTATTGTGTGTGCATGTGCATGTTTTGCTCACTTGTATATCTACGTATCATGTATATCTTGGGACTGGAGTGACGGACAGTTGTGAAACACCATGTGGCTGCTGGGGATTGAACCTGGAACCTCTTAACCACTGAGCAACTCCACGGTCCTCTTCAAAATTTTTTAAAATTTGGGGCTGAAGTAGTTAAGAGCACTGACTGCTCTTCCAGAGGACCCAGGCTCAATTCCCAGAACCCACATGGCAGCTCACAACTGTCTATAACTCCAGTTCCAGGGAATTTGACACCTTTACATATATGCAGGCAAAACACCAATGCACATAAAATAAAAATAAATTATTTTTTATGTGTATGAGAGTTTTGCCCCCATGTACGTCTGTATCCCATGTGCATCCTGGAACTAGAGTTATGGTCTCTTTCTCTTTTCTCTTTTCTTTTCTTTTCTTTTCTCTTCCTTCCTCCCTCCCTCCCTTCCTTCCTTCCTTTCTTCCTTCCTTCCTTCCTTTCTTTTTTCCTTCCTTCCTTCATTCCTCTCTTTTTTTAAAGACAGAGTTTCTCTGTGTAGCCCTGGATGTCCTGGAACTCATTCTGTAGACCAGGCTGTCCTTTGAACTCTGAGATCTGCCTGCCTCTGCCTCCTGCATGCTGGGATTAAAGGTGTGTGCCACCACACCTGGCTTCTATTTTGCTTATGTGATATTTGTTAGTTTTTATCCCTGCAGGTGTCTGTGTATACCTGGTGCCCTCAGAGGCCAAAGGAGGACATCAGACCCTCTGGGACTAAGGCTGCAGATGATTGTGAGCTGCCATGTGGTTACAGGGAATTGAAGCCAGGTCCTCTGGAGAAGCAGCCAGGGTTCTTAACTGTTGAACCATATTTCCAGCTCCTAATCACTTTTAAAAATATTTATTGTTTTAAATTATGCCTGTGTCTATAAGTAGATAGATGCACATAAGTGTGGGTGCCTACAGAAGCTCTGGATACCCTGGAACTGGAGTTACAAAGTGGTTCTGAGCCATCTAACATAGATGCTGGGAACCGAACGTGGGTCCTCAGCAAGAGGAGTCTCTGCCTCTAACTTCTGAACTACCTCTCCAGCCCTGGAATATCTAACCTCTTACTGGGCATGGTCGCATGTTAAATGAGACTCACGGGAGGCTACTGCTTGGCTTGAGCTCCTGTGCTAGGCCTAGCACACCAGGCCACATGAGTCACTCAGGCTGACTGCCTTGTTTGTCCGACCTTCCAAGGAACCCAGAGAGAGCTAAAAGCCAAATTACCAACCAAACTACACTGTTGTGTCTTTTTTTTTTTTTTTTTTTCCTAATCAAAAGAGAGAAGTTCTGGGCCTGGAGAGGTGGCTCAGTGGTTAAGAGCACTTGCTGCACTTCTGGAGGACCTGTGTTCAGGTCCCAGAATCCACATGGCAGCTCACAACTAACTGTAATTCTAGTTTCATAGGATCTGATATCCTCTTCTGACTTCCACAGGCTCCTGCATGCACATGATGTGCTCGAGCATGTGCACACACACACACATTCACACACCACTCAATAATTAAACTTTAAAAAGGAAAGATTCTATTTTATTAGCTTCTGATTAATATTTCTACATGTAGACCTATGTCCCCATAAAATCAAAGAACTGCAAGGTATTTATGTCCAAGAGTATTTATTACAGCAATTTTTATGAAAACAATCTAAAATCCCAATATGGATTTGGCTTAAATAAAGCAGGAAACAATCATAGTAGGGGATATTTACAGCTGCTCAAAGTCCCAGTTTGTAGAAAACTCAGTGATCTTGGCAATTGCTCAAGCTATAAATGTTAACATTAAAAATATCAGGTTATAAAATTGTACATAATGCAGAATGACAAAATTCAAATACAAATATATATAGTTACATATATACATATGCTACAAGTAGAAAAACAAATGAAAGACAAACATTGAAAAATCTTAATACTAGTTATTTCTTAATACTAGAATTATGAGGTTTTTTTTTTACTCATTTGAAGTTTTCTGTATTTTTCTTCTTTAAAAATAATTTATTTATTTTTATTTTATATGCACTGGTGTTTTGCCTGCATATATGTCTGTGTGAGGGTGTCAGATCTTGGAATTGCAGACAATTGTAAGCTGCCCATGTGGGTACTGGAAATTGAGCTCCAGGTCCTCTGGAAGAGCAGTCAGTGCTCTTAACTGCTGAGTCATCTCTCGATCCTGTTTTCTGTATTTTTCAAATTTTCCCCACAATTACATATTGCTTTCACATTTGGAAAAATAATAAATACATGTTAATAATAAAAATACAAAAGTGAGAACAAAGGAGATCCAAAAGCTACAAACATAAATATTGTATGTTTTGAACAGCTCCTTAAAAAATTTTTATAGGTGGCTGAATCTTCCAGGTAAGAACTTTTTATTTCCAGTAGTACTTGTATTTTTGGCTTGGCTGAATTTGGATGCAGGCTCCACGGTGACATATTTAATCTGGAAACCTCCCGCAGTGACGGATGCATCGCTCAGAAACTTCAAGGTCATGACATTTCCTGTGGGGGTGGGGAGAGGCACACATAGGAACAAAGAGGTTACTCCGGTTTGATTTGTCTGACAATTCAATGACTTATCATCTCACAAAAGAATACATAAAAGAGCTGGGCGATGGTGGCCCACGCCTTTAATCCCAGCACTCGGGAGGCTGAGGCAGGTGGATCTCTGGGAGTTCGAGGCCAGTCTGGGCTACAGAGTAGTTCCAAGAAAGGCGCAAAGCTACACAGAGAAACCCTGTCTGGAAAAACCAGAACCAAAACAACAACAAAAAAGAATACATAAAAGATGTGAATAAGACTACAGAGTTAGATGGCGATGCTCAAGTTTTGTAGTCTGTAGCTGCCCAGTCCAGTGAAGCCACTTTGGGGACTTGGTTTTTGAGACAAGGTTTCTCTGTGTAGTCCTGGCTGTCCTGGAACTCCCAGGCTGGCCTTGAACTCACAGAGATTCGCCTGCTTCTGCCTCCTGAGTGCTGGGATTAAAGATGTGTGCCACCAATGCCTATGGAGTGACTTTCATATTTGACTCTGGGCCTCTAATCTCATGTGGGAAATGTCTTTTCTGTTTTAGAAGATTCTCCAGGACTCAGTGCTCCTGCACTGTTCTGACTCTTGAAACAAAAAGAAATGAAACAAATAAATAAAATTTTAAAATAGGGTGCTTGCCTAGCATGCTGAGGCTCTGGATTTGATCCCTAGCACCACAGGAAAAATAAATTCTCCTTATGGGCTGATCCACAGACTCATAAGAGCATGACAGTCGTTCAAGCCCATGAGTGTGGATGGGCTGTTTACTAACTGATGGGGAGCAATAAGCCTTGCATTATTAAGAAGTAAACTTAGGGCCAGGTGTGCTGGCCCATGCCTCCACCATGGATTTCAAGGCCAGTCTAGTTTGGGAACCTGTTTTAAAATTACTAGGTGGTAGAGGAAGCCAAAACAAGAGAAAACAGTGTCTCTAATGTACAAAGAACAATCTTATAAACAAAATACAAATAATCTAATAAAGAGTTGCTGGAGATAAAGTATTCTAAAAACCCCAGTGCCGGTTTGATTGCCCTTGCTGTAAGTTAATTGTTTGGGACAAATAGACTGTCTTCCCATGCATGCTTTTTGTCATTATTTTTGAGACAGAATCTCAGTAGGTAGCCCCCTGCGAGTCATTATGTACCCCAGGCTAGCCTCAAATGCTTGGGTGATCCTCCTGCCTCTGCTTCCACACCCAGCTTTGCTGTTGGTTTTTTTTTTTTTTATGTTTTTTTTTTTTTTTTTTTTTCCCCTTGGTTTTTCAAGACAGGGTTTCTCTGTGTTGTTTTGAGCCTTTCCTGGAACTCACTCTGTAGCCCAGGAGGGCCTCGAACTCACAGAGATCTGCCTGCTTCTGCCTCCTGAGGGCTGGGATTAAAGGCGTGCACCACCACTGCCCGGCCAATGCTGTTTTTTTTTTTTTTTTTTTTTTTTTTTTTAAGAAGAATTTTTATGCGCCAACTCCCTTGTAAAGCTCTAAAGCCAACCTTGTTCCAATTTTCTGTTCACATAAAATATGTCCTTGAGATAAGAGAAATAAGAGTTTTATAGTGAGTTTCCTTTCTTGGGAAGATTGTAACAATAACAAATTAATAAGGTTTAGACAGTCATCATTCAAGGATGGAGTAGAGAGCTTCGCAGCTTGTAAAAATGACACCTCAGAACTGAGAGGCAGGGTGTGGAAGGCTATTAAAAAGGACTCAGCACCGCCAGTCTCTGGAGTACTGCTGTTCTTAGGTGCGAAGCGTCGTGATAATTTTATGACTTGGAGAGAAAACAGAACCTATCAGAATGCCAAGTCCTGGCGCTGGAAAGAGAAAGAAAACAGAGACTTCCGAGAAAACAAAGGTTTTAGCTAAAAATAAAAATTTTAGCCAGGCGGTGGTGGTGCACGCCTTTAATCCCAGCACTCGGGAGGCAGAGGCAGGTGGATCTCTGGGAGTTCGAGGCCGGCCTGGTCTCCAAAGCGAGTTCCAGGACAGGCACCAAAACTACACAGAGAAATCCTGTCTCGAAAAAAAAAAAAAAAAAAAAAAACAAAAACAAAGAAACAAAAACAAAAATTTTAAAAAGCAGTTTAAAATTACTTAAAGAGTGATATTGTCAATTGTGATCAATTTATGTTACTAAGAGGACATTTTTAACTGGCGTTACTTCTTAGAACATAAGCATACAAAATAACTCTGGGTGTGTGTGTGATTTAGCAAGCATTGCCTATTATATCCAGCCTTTTGAGATTTACATTAAATTAGAATACTAAAAGTTCCCTGTGGTTGCCAATAAAGAAACCTTAAGGCCGTCTAGCCCAGCACTTTCCTTTTCTTATGCAATGGCTGCTGAAAGTACCACAAGGAGCTGTAAGGACTGTTGTACGGAGATAGAAATGGGATACAAACAATGCAGTCGTTTACTATGGTGGGCGTTGTGTTTAACTACTTGATAATTCATTAAGTCTTTTATCAGTGAATATTTCCAGCTACTATGATTGTTGTTGTTGTTATTGTTATCATTATTATTTACTGTGCTGGGAATCAAATCTAGGGCCACTGCATGTGCAAAAAAACGAGGACTCTACTATTGAGCTCAGTGCCAGTTCCCACTCATTTATTACCACTCCAGACCCCTGGGGATGCCAACAGCAGTTCTCAGGGACTCGTGGCTTCCAGCTGATGCCTGCTGATGTGAACTGTGCATACGCACACACACATACACACACACACACACACACACACACACACACACACACCATTTTGATCACAGAGTTGCTCAAAATCTTTAGAATAAAAACTGGCCTGGCTCTATGCTTAGCCCTTTCAGGTTTAAAAGGTGTATGATAGTGACTTTGAGGGCACTATGAAAAAGCAAAGGAACATTTTGCTGCAGTTTGGGTTTTACCTGTGCTAATGATGTCTTCTGGAAGTTCATCACCACAGTATCTGAAAGGGAATTTTTAGAAAAGAGAAGTCACACACACTCACACAAGAAGCACACAACTATTGATATGACTCTTATTTATGACAAAATACTTATTCCCCACAAATTTTCTCTAATAAAAAAATGTTTTTTTTTTTTTTGTTGTTGTTGTTTTTTTTTTTGAGATAGGGTCTCATTTATGTAGCCCTGGCTGGCCTAGAACTAACTCATTATGTAGACAAGGCTGGTTGGGCTGGCCTAGAACTCACAGAGGACTGCTTGTCGCTGCCTCCTAATGTTGGGATACTCTTTTTTTTTTTTTTTTTTTTTTTTTTTTTAAAGCATAGATGTGTAAGGATAGAAAAGGATGTAGTTTTAATTAATCTTACAATCTTTTTTTTCCTTTTTTTTCCCTCTGAGACAGGGTCACTCTACATAATACTGGCACCCTGGGATTCACTATGTAGACCAGACCAGCCTTGGACTCATAGGGATCTGCCTGCCTTTGCCACTTGAGTACTGGACTTAACGTGTGTGTTACAATACCCAGTCTCACGGTCTTAATTAGATTTGTAAGATGTTTGTAACCTTTCTCCTTTAAGAAGTTGTAAAACTACTTGCTCAGGAGAGAATGTGAATTCACTTGGAAGATAAAGAAAGTTGTTTCTGGTTAGCAGTTTTTTTCATGTTTTATTTATTTATCTGAGGCAAGGTCTCACGTATCCAGGTTGGCTTGAAAAGTCAAATTAGTGCCAGGAATGATGGCGCACACCTTTAAGCCCAGCCATAGGTAGTAGGCAGGGGCAGACAGATCCCTGTGAGTTCAGCCCAGCTTGGTCTACACAGAGTTTCTGGCCAGCCAGGGCTAAATAGTGAGAACCTGTCTCAATAAACAAACAGAAACTCCCGTGCTACCTGAGGACAGCCTTGAACTTCTGCCTCTGCCCTTTACTTTCTAAATACTGGGATCACAGGCATGCACTGCCGGGTCCAGTTTTGTGGGGTGCTGGGACTCAAACCCAGGGATTCCTGCACTTGACACTCTACCAATGGGATCCCAACCCTAGCACTAGTTTCTTCTTAACACTGCATTTTGTGAAGGAGAGGCGTGGAGTCAGTGGCAGAGCACTTGCCTGGTACCCTGTTCTTGGTCCCAGTCTTTACTCACTGCATTTGGGTAGTGATGGGAGGTGGGGGTATTTAGTTGATGATATTATTATAAGCTATAGGATAACCATTAAAATGCAGAAAAATAATAGGTATGAAATATCTAACTATAGACCCTATAGGTATGAGATTTTGTTTTTATTCTGAATCATGACTTGAAATAATTCCTTTATGAATTATTTAAAAATATATAGGTTTTATAGCTTTCTAAAACGACAATTCTAGAGAAAGGATGAGTATACTATAATGGAAAATTACATGTATAAATGCAATAAATAATAATAAAAGCCTTATAAAAAACCTGAAAATAGTACGATATGATTTTATTTAGGTCTGTAATTGATTTTAGAATTAAAAACATCATCTAATTCCAAGCTCAAGGGATGCTTTATGTGTGTCTATGTATATGTGCTCAATTGCATGCTGGGGTACCAAGGATCAAATTCAGGGCTTCATGAATACTAGGAATACTTAAAAAAAAAAAAAATGAAGTTGGCCGCATTTCCTGATCCAAAAAGTTCTCACCTCTCAGCCTCCTATATTTTTTGTTATGCATACTTTCAGTCAAAAATTCCCATAGTTTATGCAAGAAATCCCCATTTTTAATTGTTTTTAAGTTACACATTTCAACATAACATAAAAAGGGATTGTGCCTGGGTGGAGTATGTGTGCACACCTCAATCCCAGTTGGCAGGAGAACTGAGGGTTCAGGGTGACCTGGACTTACCCAGTGAACTCCTGGTCAGCCTGGGCTCCATACAGAGACCCTATCATAGACAGAGTGAAACAAATGAGCCTGCCATATTAAACTGCTCCCTCTTCTGGGTTCTACTAAGTTCCTGCCACGTACGGTAGGAAATTGGCAAGTGATAATCCATTGATAAGTAATAATACAAGTTATTAAATAGGACTTGCATTATAAAACACCTGATTATATACGTCAGTTTAGAAATGTTTTGTAAGGCATTCAAATTTTAAACTCTATGAAGATATTGGATCAGGTGTAAGATCCAAAATTAACCTGTAAGCCCCAACTGCCCAAGAACCAGGTAACTTTCTGGAATGCTGGGAGTTGTAGTTGTAAACTCCACATTGCCAAGGACCAGGTAACTAACTTCCTGGGCTGCTGGGAGTTGTAGTTCTTGGGAAAAAGCACACTAAAGCTTCATAGTAAAGTGCGGTGTCCTCTGAACTTTGTTCATAAAAGCCCCGACAACACGTGTCTAGGGCCACTCAGCTGGGGTATTTCCAAGAGTCGTCCTGGTCAAAGGCCATCTTGGTCAGTACTTAATATTTTAGTAAAGCTTGTTTCAAATTTGGCCTACAATGTTGGAACTGATTTTTCTCCAGCGAATCTCAGGATTGACACAGGGCATCTTGGATCACACCAGTAATCTCAGCACTCAGGAGGCTGAGACAGGAAGATTTCCATGAGTTTAAAGTTAGCCAGTGCATCTGGATCATCTTTAATGTCAAAATCCTTAACTCTCAGATGAATACACAGACCACACTGAGTATACTGTGCCAGTGGCAGATCTGAATATCACTGCACTCATTCGGCCTGCTATAGCACAACATCCCTACTTTCCCACCTGCCCAAATTGGGGTGGGAACACGAAAAGACTATGTCCAAGCATGTTAAAAAATAAGGGAAGTTGGCAGGGGATGTATTTCAGTTGGTAGAGTGGTTATCTTGCATGTCCAAGGTCCTGGGTTCCATCCCCAGCGTCTATTAAACCAGGCATGGTATTACATGCTTGTGGCCCCAATACTTGGGAGGTGGGCGCAGAAGAACCAGGTTCAAAGTCATTCTCTTTTACATAGTGAGTTTGAGGCTAGCCTGGACTACAGAAAACTCACTATGTACACAAAATGAGAGTGAGAGAGGGAGAGGCTGACTTGAACATTTTAACAGAAATTTCATTTCCCATGTCTTTAGTCACGTGAGGTTTTGATTAACTAGACAACGAGGTTTTATAAGTCAACAATCAAAGGCAGCTTCACGGCTATTGTAATCGGTATAGGCACAGCCAACTCAGAAAAATCTCTGTAGGTGAGTTATATGGAAACAGGGGAGTGGGGGATGGGGATGGGGGGGGGGATGAAGCATGCCTGTAATCCCAGCACTTGGGAGGTAGAGGCTGGAGGATCAGGAGTTCAAGGCCAGCCTGCAATCCCAGCTCCCCTGATAAAGAAGAGATGAAGAAGGTTGGAAAGAAAGAAGAGGAGAAGGAAGAAGAAGAGGAGGAAGAGGAAAAGCATTACTTTCTGCTGGAGAGAGTAGAAATACTGAGTATCAACAATATCATAGGAACAGGGGAGAGAAAACTAAAGAAGCATCAGATAAACATTGGAAGTTCTCCGATCATCCTGGGCAGGGAAGCATTACCCACCTTCCTACAAAGCCATGGACATCATCGTAGCTGTCATATATTTCTACATAGTCAGCCAGGCAGCCTGGATCGTGTTCAAGGTCAAAGTTCAAAAAGCTCAGGTGAATTCGCTGACCGTACTTGAGTCGGATGTGCCAGTAACAAACCTGGTTGTCGTCATACTCATTTGGGAAGCCTGGCGATTTAAAAATTCGCTTTGGATCTGTAAAGACACCGCCACACTCCTTTGCTGAAATAGGAAAAGAAGGTTTACTTAGATATTATTTATTATTTTTACATAAAATACTAAAGAAATGACAATACATTATGCATAGTATAGTGTGTATGCTTATAGCTAACAGTAATTTCTAAATTTTTCTTTAAACTTAAAAAATTTAAAAAAGTAAGCTGAGTGCCCTGAGAAGTAGGAAAGAGCAACTCTCCCAGGATCCTGTGCACATATTCCCAGAGTAGGAAGTACTTAGCTGCCATGAGAAAAGGCAGCAATTTATAAAGACTTATGAATTAAGATGGCATCCTTATCAGGGGACAATGATCCCTTTCATTAACACCTCTTCATTTCTCCGATACTTTGACTTTGTTATTTGTTTGTGTTTTTCTGAGGCAGGGTCTCACTATGTAGCTTTGGCTGGCCTGAGACTCACTATGCAGACCAGGTTGGCCTCGAACTCCCAGAGATTTGCCTGCTTATGCCTCCACCATACTTGGCTTTATTCTAGACTCTGGCAATGATTATTAACAATGACTAAATATATGGTAGTATAGCACAGGCTAGAACCAAAAGCTTAAAGTATGTACAAGTTGATTTGGGACCGGTGTGGTGGCACACACCTTTAATGTCAGCACTCTGAGACTGAGGTCAGCCTGGTCTATGTAGTGAGTTTCAGAACAGCCAGGGGCGAACAATGAGACCCTGTCTAAAAAAGCAAAGAAAAAAAAAAACACAACAAAGCAAAACAAACAAACAATAAACAAAAACCCCCAAATAGCAACAGCAGTAATTAAAAACAACATCCAAACAAACAAACCAAGGAACCAAAGTGACTTGTTGGTCATAGCCCTGTGCTAAATGCCCATACTTGTTTTGAATGAGTGTAGTATCCAGCTCTAAGAAAAATGTTTTCAGCTTGGAATCTACTTCATTTTGAGCTATAAGTTGCTCATGGGCACGCACGGCTGTTCTCTGATGGTCAGGACCGTTAAGCAATGCTGTGACAGGAGCCTAGAATGTTGCTATCACTCTCCTACTGTGATACGGAACTCCTCCTAAGGTAGATCCAACACTTCATCACATCAGTGTGTTACCAAATGCTGGAAGGGCTCTGGAACATAATAAATGACACTTTGTTCTGTTGTCTGGGAGAACAGACCTGAAAAGAAGAGTCTGCTCTTTTCTCCAGGAGCATGAATGAAGAGTAACTCTCCTTTAGTGAGAATATGAATGAGGGAACACAATTCAAGGCCCTGAACAGCAAGGAAGGACCTATGAACGGCAGGTAGAATTTTATCCTCCTCCTCACCACATTCACTCAATTTTAGAAGGAAAAGCTGTTTCCTGTTAGTAATCTCTTGGCAGGTAACTGCTTTGTTGCTGTTGTTTGTGTAACTGCTTTTGCAAAACCAGAATTATCATTTCAAAGAACAAACCATGTGGGTTGTAGCAATAGGCATCCCACCGCTCACTCCTGTTCAGCCGGATTCCATAATCAATAATACCAGTTTTCCCAAATCCACAGTTGGGCCCGGGTTTCACAATGGGGTATCCAACTCTGCCCTTGGCCATCCATCCAGCAGCACAGACATGAAATCCTGAAAGAGGGAGAGAAGCTGATAGATTCACCCAAAAAAGTCCCCAACCTGGTAGGAGGAGGCAGCCACCCACTTTGTGTAGAATGGGGAAACCCCTGGCGTTGTAGTGCTCTGGAGACAGATTAGAAGGATTTTCAGTTCAAGGCCAGCCTAAGCTACATCATGAGTACCAAGCATTGGGCCTTAGACTAAGTTCCTAGCACCACAAACAAACAAAACACCAAACCAAACCAAAGTTTGAATACAAATAAAACACACACCCTTTTTTCCCTTCATTTTTGTGTTTTGTTTTTTGAGACAGGGTTTCTCTGTGTAACAGGCCTGGCTGTCCTGGAATTCACTCTGTAGACCAGGCTGTCCTCGAACTCACAGAGATCTACCTGCCTCTGCCTCCCAAGTGCTGGGATTAAAGGCATGTGCCACTGTTTGGCTTACTTTTTTTTTTTTTTCTTCTTAAGACATGATCTCATCTAACCCAGGCAGGCCTCAAACTCTCTATGTAGCTGAAGCTGACCTCGAACTCCCAAGGCTTCTACCTTCACCTCTGAACTGCTGCTAGGATTACAAGGTGTGCAGCACCACCATGCCTGGCTATAAAATGTCAATTCTGACTGCGACTAGCTAGTGGTCCTATTTGAAAACAGAAACAAATGCCAGTAGACTAGGATTCAGTCCATGGGGAGTATGAGAACCATCTGATTTCAATCATTGAGCTGTCCTCTGAGGACACTGAGGGAGCCTGTGAGCAAAATCCCTTAGGCACCCATCTGTGAATTCAACCAACTAGGAATCAAAATGACTTCCTGACAGATCTGCATCTGAGATGGGCTGTGGTTCAGTGGTAGAGCACATGCTTCCCATGCATCAGGCCCTAAATTCAATCCCTACCAGAAAAAAACCACAAAAAACACATTGAAACTTGTAAAAATATTTTTCTTGTCATTATTTCCTCAGAACTATATTTACACAGTGCTTACAGTATGGTAGATATTATAAATAATCTCTGATTTAAAATATACAGGTTATTCGTGTCTGTAATATCAGTATTTAGGAGGCTGAGGCAGGAGGATCACAAGTTTGAGATCAGCAAGACCTTGTCTCAAAAAAAAAAAAAAAAAAAAAAAAAAAAAAAAAAACACACTAGGGCTAAGCGGTTAAGAGCACTGACTACTCTTCCAGAGGTCCTGAGTTCAATTCCCAGCAACCACATGGTGGCTCACAACCATCTGTAACGAGATCTGGTGCCCTCTTCTGGCCTGCATTCATACATACTGTATACATAATAAATAAATAAATCTTTAAAAAAAATTACACTAATAAATGTCAAGCAAGCAAGCAACTAAAACAAAAAGGAGATGTGGGTGTAGGTTGGCGGTGGTGTGCCTGAGCCTGTGCAGCAGGGCCTGGCCCTGGGCTTGAGCCACAGGACTTGAGCATCCTTGGATTGTGGTTAGCAGTGGGGATCTTGGAAGCACTTGCTTACTGATGCTGTGGGATAACTTACAGCTGTGTGCTTGTCTGGGATAAAGTATAATAACAGCACGGGCTTTGCCAGGTATTTGCCTATAAGGAAAAGAGTCCTGTAGGGGGGACTCAAGGGAGAGGGGAGCCAGCTTTCTTGTAGAAGAAGCAAGTAGTAGTAGCCAGGCACAGTGGTACACATCTTTAATCCCACTTGGGAGGCAGAGAACGATGGGATAACTGTGAGTTCAAGGCTATCCTGGTCTACAAGCAAGTTTCAGGCTGGGGCTATAGAGTGAGACTACACTTGTAGTCCCAAGATTTGGGGGGCTGAGGAAGGATTAGCTCCGCACCAGCCTCAGTTATGCAGTGAAATTGAGACCAATGCGGGCTACGTGGGATTCTGTCTCAAAGCAAACAAACAAAATTCACAAAAACAAAAAAAAAAACAAAACATCCCAACCAACTGACCAAACACCCAAATAATAGCAGCAATTAGTTGCTGGAGTTTTCAGGAGGTCTTTTGGCATCATCCTCCAAGTTTTTTTTTCCCCCTACCACTGTAAAAAAATCTTAAGCACAGCACACACAATTCGTGATAATTAACCTGTGTGCACAATAAAGTTTATTAGCTTTGAACATCTAATGCTCCTGCTTTTATCTCTGAAGTGCTACTAGGATTATAGTTTTTTTTTTTTTTTTCAAGACAGGGCTTCTCAGTGTGGGGCTGTCCTGGAACTTACTTTGTAGACCAGGCTGTCCTCGAACTCGTGATTTACCTGCCTCTGCCTCCTGAGTGCTGAGATTGAATATGTGAACCACCATAGCCTGGCTTGCCTTACAGTTTTTAATCCTATGGTACAGTAGTACAGATGCATTCGCTTCCTGTCAAAACATATTTTTACAAACACCTGGGCATGGGGGTATATACCTATAATCCCAGCATGAGATTAGCAGAGGAACGAGGAAGATTACAAGTTTGGGGCCAGCCTGGGCTATATTGTGGTATTCTTATCTTGAAAACAAAACAACGAAACTAAGAGAAAAGTTCCTTAAATTATAACATTTCTACTATTGTGAGGGTTACAGAGGTCCTTGTGCTCACAGATAAACACTAGGGGAACCAGGAATGTTAAACACACAGGGCTGTCTCTTTAAAGAGAGAACAATATACAAGCTGTTTTCCAGCGGGAAGGCTGGGAACAGAAGTGGTTAACAGCCTGGTGACTTTTGTGCTCTCTATGTGGTTGAGACCACAGTGGATCCTCCCCCAGACCCTTATTGTGAACTTGTCAATCTATAGACCCTGTCTTTACGGAAGATGTCACATGTGCTTTACAGAGGGTTTCCATGTAGTCACATCTTAAGCTTTGTTGTGCACATGGGTTAATTATCACCAATTGTGCTGTGCTTAAATATGCCTAAAATAAACTACTGAGGGTCAGACTCCCAAAATTTGAACCAACACCAGCTACTGAGTCATGCTGAACTGAACTACCTTTTCTCATCCCTCTGATCGTTACTCTAATGGCCGTAGTGGTCACAGAGGCCCCTACTAGGTAAATATTTGTAAAATTGCATAATTTAACGACTGAGGAAACCAACATTCACATGTCAAGATAGACAGAACAATATTTTAAGTGAATATCAATTACAGTAACATTAATACACAGTGTTTCAAAGAGACCAAGGTAAAGAGGTTTCCTTCGGGGCTTATTTATAGACCGCAGAACCTCGACTTGCCTCTTTCTCTTTCCTAGAAATCTTGGGGACAGAGAACTGAGGAGCCGCGCCGTGCTGTGGCCTTGTAGCCCCGCCCCCTCACAGCTGCAAGGTAAGGCTGTGGTCCTGTCTAGCACTCGGCTCCCTGCTGTGCCCGGAGTCACAGACACTAAGGCAGGCTAAATCACTGGAGTGGAGCTTCCCGAGTCCCCCTAGAAATCCAGGGAAATCTGAAACCTCTCTCTATTTGGAGGACTCGAAGGCCTTTTCCATTGAGATCCTTGTCTAGGTGTCCATGGCGCCTATCTTGCCTACTCTCTGCTTGAAGCTCTCTTCAGGTCTTCTAAAGGAAGGTTCTCTCTCTCTCTCTCTCTCTCTCTCTCTCTCTCTCTCTCTCTCTCTCTCTCTCTCTCTCTCTCTCTCTCTCTCTCCCTCTAAGGCCTCATCTTACTCTCTCTGGCATGATGCTCTGTCTCTTCTTCTTGTTCCCCAACTTTCCAAGTCCCAGTCATGTCTCCCTGTAACCCCTGATGTTGTCGGGAGACTCTCTCTCCTAATAAAGCTCGTTGTGGTAATTTCATGTCTGTTCCTTACCCAAACTCTCTGTATCTCTGCCATGACTTTTATTTCCTTAGTTCTCACTGGATGGTACCCACCCCCATGAGTCGTTGTTACCAGGAAATTCTGACTCTGGGCAGAAGGAATGAGAGAATCCCAGAAAGCAAAGATATTCCCACAACAGAGAGAACAATCCCAAAGGGCTAGAGAGAAAAGTCTTAATAAGGGTTATAGGAGAGGTGGAATCTCCCCACTAAGGATGAATAAGAAGAAAAACTGTAGTCAAGTTAGTTACCAATTTTTCTGGCTGCTTCTAGCTGCTTGTAGGTGGCAAGGCGGCCACCTTCAAATTCACATACGGTCTTGGCTTCTGCATAGGTGAGCTTGTATCTGCCAGCCCGAGCTTCTCGATGGTACACACCCGCTGCTTGTTCTGTGAATTGACAAAATGTCATCAGTGCACTATTCCCTATTCTTGTAGAACAAAGGAAAATTTCCCCCAGCAGGAAGATTGCATCAGATATATGTTCTTGCCAAAAAAATTTCTAGGTCAGCTGCCATGGTAGTTAAGTTTTTATTGTTAGAAAGCTTTGGGGAGAAAAAGAATAAGGGGGAATTTTTTGGGGGGAACAGAGGCCATGTAAAGACTGGAGTTTAGATTGCTTCTGATAGCATGAAAGAAAGTTTTTTTAATACATTATATTTCTAGATTAAATACAAGTAATAAAGTTCTGATGATCTTTTGGCTTTAAGTCATAAAAGCTTGGAAAGGTAGCTGAAGGAAGTAGATGAAGGAAACTTAGAAGGCAAAAGAAATCAGTGAAAATGACTTCATTACGGAAGCCCACAAGGAAGGCAGACATATCCATTGAGGGAATGATTACGATGTTATAACTGAGAATTCCGTGGAGAACTTTAAAACAGTGGGGAAATCTGATGGATACCTCAGCAAGCAAGTTGAGCACCAAAGAAAAGGGATTTGAAGGCAGCAGAGAGAGAACTGGCACGTCTCTAACCACTTTTTCTGATTTGTTTGTTCACATGTTGTCCCCAACATATTTTAGGCCGTGACAAAGCACTGTCTTCCAGTACGCCTCTGTTTCAATGAATTGTTTGGGGACTGTAGTGATGTCTCCATAGAAACAATGTGAAGAGGTTCCCCAGACAATAGTCACAAGTTTATCTCTCTCCGATAGCGGTAGTAGTGCCTCCCCATTGTCTAGATTACTATTGAGCTTTTGTATACTGATCTGCCCAGTCGACCACTGTGGGGATGTTCCCAGTGAATTCTTGAATGCTTCCACACACACCAAGACACAAATCCAGAAACATGTCCTGATTCAACTCCTATTTCTCTTCCCCAAGCTAAAACTGACTCTGCCACAGTTTGATGGGAAATGATGCTGATTGTGCTTCATGTTTTTCTAGACTCCAAGGATCCTGTTCTTATAAATTATATGGTAAAGACCCATCGCTTAGAGAAGACAACAGCCAATCGGATAGTTTTATTTATTTGTTTATTTTGATGCAAGTTCTCATGTGCCCCAGGCTGATCTCTAACTAGCTATACAGTTGAGGAAGATCTTGAATTCTGATCTTCCTTCCTTTACCTCCTGTTTGCTGAGATTACAGGCATGTAACTCTTGGTTTTATGTTGTACTGGGTAATCCAGCCAGGGTTTTTTGCGTGCTAGGCAAGAACTCTACTAACCGAGCTTATATTCCACAATTACGGAGCAGAAAATACTAGCAACATCAGATTGTCACCAGTGGAGATGATTTTTGCTTTGTAAATACCTGCCACTTAGGTGTCCTTCATGTGCCAAAGCCCTAATACACTCATTAATTTCCAGTTTTATTCTTTTTTTTTTTTTCTTATTTTATTTTACAATACCATTCAGTTCTACATATCAGCCACGGGTTCCCCTATTCTCCCCCCTCCCACCCCCTCCCTTTACTCCCAGCCCACCCCCCATTCCCACCTCCTCCAGGGCAAATCCTCCCCCGAGAACTGCGATCAACCTGGTAGACTCAGTCCAGGCAGGTCCAGTCCCTTCCTCCCAGACTGAGCCAAGTGTCCCTGCATAAGCTCCAGGTTTCAAACAGCCAACTCATGCAATGAGCACAGGACTTGGTCCCACTGCCTAGTTGCCTCCCAAACTGATCAAGCCAATCAACTGTCTCAGACCACAACCCATAGAACCATGGAGGCTATATATATACCATGGAGGTCCCTAGGACGACTGTGGCTTATAATAAATTTCAGTTTTATTCTTTTAAGCATGTAGTTTGATGAATTTTCCCAGGTCGTGTGGATCAAGCCCTGTTCCCTCAAGGGACTTTGACATGCATGCATGGGCAACTAAAGTCTATTTATCATTTTTTAAATTAATTTTTAAATTTGTATGTACACATATGTTATTTTCTGCATGTATGTCTGTGCACCACATGTGTACCTAGTGTTTGAGAAGTCCAAAAGTGGGTACTGAATCCCCTGGGACTGGAGTTACAGATAGTTGTAAGCTATCATCTGGTTGTTAACCACTGAGCCATCTCTCCAGCCCTATTTTTTTTATTTGGTTTTTGTTTTTTACATAGGGTCTTGGTATGTAGCCCAGGCTGGCCCAGAACTTGTGATTCTCCTGTCCCCGTCATTTAAGTGTGAAAATTAAAATGTGTGCCATCACACTGAACTAAGTATCTTCATCTTAGACACTATGCCCTTTGGTAGAGAAAAAAGATTCATGTTTAATTAAATTATTATAAATATTGTTGGTGGGGTTGGAGAGATGGCTCAGTGGTTAAGAGCACTGGCTGCTCTTCCACAGGGCCCAGGTTCAATTCCCAGCACCCACATGGCAGCTCCCAGCCGTCTGTAACTCCAGTTCCAGGGGATCCAGCATCCTCACACAGACATGCACACAGGCAGAACAACAAAGCACATAAGATTAAAATAAATAAATAAATTGTTAATTCAAACATTGAAAAATCCATCTGTACTGCAAGAATATAGAGTAAAATAAAAATTAGAAAAAAATTATATAAATTATTTTAATGTATGACAACTCTTCCTAATCTGTTTTTTTTTTTTTTTAAGATTTATTTATTTATTATGTATACAGCATGTATGACCAGAAGAGGGCACCAGACCTTATTACAGATGGTTGTGAGCCACCATGTGGTTGCTGGGAATTGAACTCAGGACCTCTGGAAGAGCAGTCAGTGCTCTTAACCTCTAAGCCATTAAGCCATTTCTCCAGCCCCCCACTTTTTTAAAAATATTTTTTAAGATTTATTTATTATGTATACAGAAGAGGGTGCCAGATCTCATTACAGATGGTTGTGAGCCACCATGTGGGTGCTGGGAATTGAACTCAGGACCTCTGGAAGAGCAGTCAGTGCTCTTAACCTCTGAGCCATCTCTCCGGTCCCTAATCTGTTTTTTTTTTTTTTTTAAATATTTTACTCCTAACATGAAGTACATGTCTGGGGAGAGATCAACAAAGACTTTTAGAAAAGAATTTTAAACTTTCTTACCAGTAATTAAAAAAACAAACAACAACAACAAAAAACTATTGGTAACTGATGGCATGTGTCTGGGTAATAAGATTATTATAACTGAAACAACAAACTTCATGTGACATAATTTCAGTTTCTTAAATATTTCTATTCCATTTTGTCTTATGAGCAAACACACTGAGAATTCTTGATGTAGATATTTGACTATTTAACTAAGGAAGTCAAGAAACAATTATGACAAGGTCTCACTATGTAACCTATGCTTCCCTTGGAATCTCTATTGTCCTGCTTTAGCCTCTTGAGTCTTGGTGATTACAGAACTTCTTGCTCAGTAACAATTCTATATGAAGTTATTTTGGTTTCTTGTTTGTTTGCTCGTTTTTTGAGACAATGTCATTTTCTAGCTCTGACTGGCCTGGAACTCACTATGTAGATCAGATTGGTCTCAAACTCATAGAGATCTGCCTGCCTCCCGAGTTCCAGGATTAAAGGCATGCACCCTTACACCTGATCCTGCCTAGGGATGATTATAAACAAAGCATTTTGTGTGTGTATTTGTTTGTTTATTTATTCAGTTTTTGAGGCAAAGTTTTGCTACGGATCCCAGGCTATCCTGGAACTTCCAATCTTCCTACCTCAGTCCCCCAAGTACTTGGAATACAAAAGCAGGACCATTATTGTTTTAAAGTACTATTTGTTACTTAAAATATTTCTGGGTTTAGAATTTTAAGCTATTAAGACAAAAACTAGTACAATGAAACTCTAGCTTCTAAAAGAAGCATATGTCTAAAGAATGATATTTTATTAATTTTCCTACTCTACCACTTCTTTGTAAAACTGATTTTTTTTTTCTCCTTTTGGCAAATGACAGCAGTGGCCTGTGGGCTCTGGTATCTGCTGGTTCTTCTGGGAGGAGTTAGGCAAGCTTGTAGACATCACTACTTGAGCCTTAGTTTTCCCATCTAGAAAATGGGAATAATGATAGCTGTTGCACCCTACTAGGAGCTCGTGGTACGCAACCTGCCCATCTTTGGCAGATTCAGTACGGAAGATTAAAAATAATTGTTCTCTGTGTTTTCAGTGTTCAAGATCCATGTTGACTGACTGACATTTCTTGTCTGTCAATTTCTTTCTTGTTAAGTTGCTGTTAAGAAATTAGAAGTCACAGAGTTCAAATGTCTGTTCTTCAGAGTTGCTACCAGATCCCTCCCTTCAAATCAAACTCTCTTTTCTCCCTAAACAGTTACTAATATTATATTGACCTAACCAACTGTAAACAATTTATGCTGGCCTGATTGAAGCAGTTGATGGCGTCTCAAGCTCCTGATCCACAGTGTGCCCTTAACAAAGCTTTGGCTTGCTCGTCTCCACCACTGGGGCAGAACCGCTTTTTATCCACATTTACAATTTTGTAGCATCCACACTCATTACAAAAACAATGACTTCAAGTTACTCGATCCCAGGAGAATTTGATAGTGTTTCAAAATATCCCCACACGCCTTTAATTCTGCCTAGCTCTATGGTGTTTCCCCACCTCCGACAATCGGGTATGCATTTCCTCAGCTGGATTGTGTGCACCCATCTACATTCATTTCAGAGCCCATCTTGGCCAAACGGTCACACTGCAACTAGTTACTGGCTCAGGCTGGAAAAAGAGGCGGCAAGGCTGTGCTGTTCAAATCCAGCTTTTTAATGAAATCCTCATGGTTATGATTACCATCAAGGAGAACTCTGCTGAAAGGGAAAACTAGTCTACAATTACGTGTTGCCTAGCAAGCATAAAACCAAGATCTAGGTTAATTTTGCTTTTTCTTTCTTTCTTTATTCTGTGCAAGAATAAGATGATCCTCTAGCAAGCAATCCAAAAATTTTTTCTCTACTAAATACAATAATGGACAAAATACAACATCCACTTGAATAAGAAGGGTTCTCGTACTGTTTTGAGTGCTATAATTGGTTGATACTCATTTTTTTAATGGTCTATTGTTCCTCTTTCGTGTTTAACCTAAATCATCCCTTATGTTTAATAAGACAACAAAGAGAACTTTCCTCATTTAACCAAAGGTCTAGAAAAGTACTTACATGACAAAAAGAACCAAAGCCCGATGAATGCATCAGAAAGTACAGAGCATTGTAATTTTCTTTCCTGTGTCACATTCTAGTTTTGTTAAAATAGTTGAAAGATGGTTAGAAAAATTAAGATGTACCCTACAGCTCAGAGTACATGAAGTTCAGAACTACTGTCGAAGTTCTGCGTCTCCCATCTTACCTGAACACTTACTGCGGAAACAGTTGGAATAATAATGATGATGATGATAATGATAATAAACCAAATCTATTATACTGGTGGTTTAGTTTCATAAAGAAATACTCACCGGTGAGCTACCATGTCTGCTTTGAAAATCCTAAAATATAGTTTCACAATGACACATCTCAACCCCTGCTTTTTGTTGAACAAAACTTAAGGATAGCCTTAAGTTTTAAACACAAACATCCTTTGTTTAATGGTATGTCAGTCAGTGTCTCTCTTTTTAAAGAACTTTCTGTGAAAACATCAGCCTTGAACATGCTAGAAATTTTTACTCGTTTGGGTCAGTCCTCTGCAATGTCAAAGGATTGTTATCCACAACAAAAAGCTCGTGAGTTAAGTTTCTTACCAAGCCATATGGAGTTATGAAAGATTCCATTCTTGAATCCCCATCCGTGAACCTCTTCCCACAGCAGGACCCATAAGCAAAGGAGCACGACCATGTCTTCAGTTGCAGCAGTTTTACAGTGTCGGGGCTGCCCACGAGAAATTCTCTGAGTAGCGGCTGGAATGCGGCTGAAACATCTGGTTTCCACATCTTTTAAATAGTTTTTTTCGGCTGTGAGGTCAGCACGCACTCTCCAATGGCACTTTCCGTTGCAGAGTTACACAATTGGGTCTGTGTCTGAGGCAAGCCCTCTGACTCATTTGCATTGGCAACCAGACCGGAGGGCGCAGGATGAGCATCCACATTTTAAATTCACTTTCTCAGAAACAAGTTCGTTGATTCTGTCGGTCACCACCACTTTTCTGTTAGAAAGTTTGTGTCGTTTGGGGCCGATTCAGAAGCGATTAAAGAAAAACCCGCACTCCAGCAGGAATTCTCAGAGAAATCCTGAAGGTCCTTGTTTGCATTGTTAATTTGGGGGCTTGTAGTTTAACATTAGTCTTTAACTTGATTGTGATAGTACCATACAGTTTTTCCTAAATGTGGCCAAGTCAGTCTGTGTAGAAAATTTAAAACAAAAGTGTATGTAGTTTGGCAAATCCAGCACGGAAGAACATTCTCTCTCTCCCTCCCTCCCTTCCTCGCCCACTCCCTCAGCTTTGAGAAAAAGAGTCCAATTTCAGAGAGTCTTAGGATATTCAGGTAGCCTTGGAATATTCTAACAAGGAGTATTTTAAGCAGATAAGAGCAGGCTTGGAGGACTTTGGGGCTGGACACTCCCCCCCCCCCCCCCTTATAGTCCACAGCCTGCCATGCAGTGAGCTGGAATGCTTCACAACTGGTCAGAAGAATAGAACCTGAGTCATATTTCTGGTCCTGGGAGGAGACCTGGCATCCTGAACTTAGAAAGTCATTGATGGATAACTGTCTAAGCCTAATTCTGGGAACCTTAAACCTGACAAGATTACAATATAACAAGAGGATTTCTGATAAGGACCAGTCAGGCCGGATGGCAAAAGGTTGTCACCTCAGCATGCTTGGACCATAAAGTCTCTCCTTCCAGAGATGCATCTGTACCTATCCATTCATCAGAGATGTTTATACACCTACCCACTCAACCTGTTCTCATGCCTGTCACCCTGGCCAATGTAGTGAAGACCCTATGTCAAAGTGAGTGAGAGAGAGAGAGAGAGACCCAGTGATACAGTGCTGGCCTAGCATGTGAGATCCTAGGTCCAACCAGCAGCCCCGTACAGACACAAAGGTGCACCACTCTCCTTCAAGTCTGAATCAACACAAAAGGCTTGTCAATCATTTGAGTAGGATAAAGCCTTTCAGAAAAAGAACTATTGTCTAGAGATTTTAGAAAACACTATAAAGCCTGTAAAAACAAAACAAACAACAACGACAAAACCATGTAGACTGGGGTAGTAGTCTGTTTGGACCCTCTGGTTACTGTCCACTACTTCTTTTTCTTTTATTTTCTTTCCTTTCCTTTTATTTTCTTCTTCTTCTTCTTCTTCTTCTTCTTCTTCTTCTTCTTCTTCTTCTTCTTCTTCTTCTTCTTCTTCTTCTTCTTCTTTTCTCTCTCTCTCTCTCTCTCTCTCTCTCTCTCTCTCTCTCTCTCTCTCTCTCTTTTTGGGGGGGGCAGGGAGGTTTCCAGACAGGGTTTCCCTGTATAACAGCCCTGGCTTTGTAGACCAGGCTGGCCTCAAACTCACGGAGATCCGCCTGCCTTGGCCTCTCAAGTGCTGGGATTAAAGATATACACCACCGCCGCCCAGCCCAGTCTGTTGTTTCTTTTTGTTGTTGTTGTTCATTTGTTTGAGACAGGGTCTCTAAGTCCCCCTGGCTGTCCTGGAACTTGCTATGTAAACCAAGTTTGCTGCAAACTCACAGAGATCCACCTGCCTCTGCCTCCCAAGTGCTGGGATTCAAGGTGTGTCACAATGGCTGGTGTGCCATATGGCAGGCTCCCTCTCACTCTTGAGAGTGTTCTGTATTCTCCAATGCACCCTGCCCTTTTGTCTACATGCTGATGCTTTGCCTGAATTCTTTTGACAGAACTCACAAGGACCAGAGGAGACCAGAAAAAGATCCTGGTAGCAGGCAGATGATAATAAAGTTAACAAAATATGGCCCAACTTCCCAAGATCAATCTAACTTGGATGAAAATGGTCAAAATAATAGGTGATGATCTGGGAAAGTCACCATGCCTTCCAGCTTCTCAAACTCTCCTTGCCCACAAAATGCAAGACATTTAGGTGACATGTGTGGTAACATTCTCACTGCTGCTGTTGTTAAAGGCAATTCCTGCTGTTGGTTGATAGGCAGTTTATGTAGTTTTTCTTGTTCTCGATTGTTGGCCATTCTTTGTTACTTAGATTCTCTATTTTTTAAAAATTATTTTTAGATTATATTTACTTTATTTTATATATGTGGGTATTTTGACTCATAGATTCCTGTGCACCATGTATATGCAGTGCCTGAAGAAGTCAGAAGAGAGTGTCGGATCCCCTGGAACTTGGATAACAAATGGATGTGAGCCACCATGTAGGTGCTGGGAACCGAACTCCAGTCTCTGCAAGAGCAACAAGATACCCACTGTGGTGGCACACACCTTTAATCCCAGCACTTAAGAAGCAGAGGCAGGTGGATCTCTGTGAGTTCAAGACCAGCCTGGTCTACAGAGCAAGTTTCAGGACAGTCAGCGCAGTTACACAAAGAAACCTTGTCTCAAAAAATCAAACCAAACCAAATGAAACCAAACCAAACCAAACAAGGAAAAAAAGAAAAAAAAAAAAAAAAAAAAAAAAAAAAAAAAAGAGCCACAAGCGGGCTGCTCCACCTCTCCAATCCCAGCTTCCCTACTATTCTTAGTACCAACCAATCTGCTTTCATTTGCTGTATCACAGTCCTCATTCCTACCAGACTTTTTTCTAGCCTCTTCAATGACTTTTTTTGGGTGGGGTAACTTTCTAGATTTGCTTTGGTCTGAAGTTAGCTTTAAATTCTGGAGACTTTTTTTTTTTTAAGATAGGGTTTCTCTGTGTAGCCCTGGCTGTCCTGGAACTCACAGAGAGCTGCCTACTTCTGCCTCCCGAGTGCTGGGATTAAAGGCGTGCGCCACCACACCCAGCCTGTAGACATCTTTTTTAATGAGCATCACAGGCTTATCCTTTCCTCCAAAGGTGTCCTGGGGTATAGAATTTGCTGCACTCTATACCTGGTCAAGTTTTGAAAATCTGGACTTTCTGCCGTGGCTAATAAGAGATGGAGAAAAAGTTCACCGATTAGAGTTTAAATTTGGTGGCCGTGTAGGAGAAGCTATGGAGAGCAAAGACGGTCCATGAGAACTGGATAAGTAGGATTGGATGTCTGTGGAAGGTGAAATTACGTGAGTATTTTTAGTCTGTGGCTTAGGAAGCAAATACAGCCTGACTTCTGTACAGCAGCAGGGTGTCACAGCCTTCTGCCTTCGTACTGTCACTTTCTCTGGTCACCGTTTCAGCATCTCAAATATCTCACCTTCCCATTTACTAAAATTCCTCTCGGGAAAGCATCTGCAAGTAACTAGCAACACAAACCCTCTGCCTGAGTTTCCAAGATGCTTCAAGAACACCATGTGTTCTAACATGAATACTTCATACATTTTTCTGAAGGATAAACCCAATCTAAGACAGAGGATTTCTTTCCTCCCTCTCCTAACAGCCGTACAGGATAGAAATATTTTCTTACTTCTGAACAGTATTTGACAACCTTGTCCCTCTTCTGTCATTAAGGAAATAGGAAACAATAACTAAGTTTGGCATGATGGTAACACATAGAATCCCAGTATTTGGAAGGCAAGAGGCGGGGAGATCCCAAGTTCAAGGCAAGCATGAGCAATGTATCTAGACTCTGTAACAAGCAACCAGACAAGCAATGCCTAAGGATGTGGGCTCTGGTTTTGAGAGTGTGCTCGGTTCCACAGTGGAAGAAATGATGAATACGGTTATATATGGAAGAGCTGTAGGTGGATAATTGGGGCTAGGGAGGGGAGTAGAGGAGGAGTGTTGTCAACGAACTTAATATGGAAGCTGCCGAAGGAATGCTCAGCTCCCAGGACACACTACCCAGAGATGCCTTTGGGGGAGCTAAGAGAAAACACAATAGCAAAAGGCCCTCTCAAGGCCAAGAGATGTTACCAGTCACGCCCTTCTCCACCTACCACAGACCGGCAAAACCCAGCAAGGCTGCCTTTTGTATAAGAAACTGTCTTCTTCTGGCTTTTATTCTATAAGAGTCCAACACTCATAAGCCCATGTAGTTACTGGATACTTAAAGGCCTAGAGGGTAGTGAGGAGCACTACACATTTGAATTGGGGAGGAGCAAACACTCAAGATCTCCTAGCAGGTGCAGTGGCCTAACGATATCATTCTTGTAAAAAGCCGAAGGAGAAAGTAATAATAATAATAATAATAATAATAATAATAATAATAATGCTAAGGCAGAATCCAGACAGTCACTGGAAAGTGAGAAGGAGATATTTTGAATCCTTTTCCCACCTGGTTAGTCTCAGCTGGGCAGTGTCTTGAGCATTCTGTACTTAGCTACCAGGTTAACTTTGACACAGCTCCCCCATTGGCCAGATGCATCCTTTGCATATAAAAATCCCATTGCAGCAGGCACGGCAGTGCTTGCCTATAGAACAGTTATCTCTCCTACCTCTGAACACATTTGACAACCTTGTCCCTCTTCACTTGGGAAGTAGAGACTGGAGTCTCAAGAGCTCAAGGTTATCTTTGGCTATGCAGCAAGTTCCAGACCGTAGTCTAGGCTACATGAGACCACGTTAAAAAAACGCTAAAAAACAAAACAAAACAACAAAACAATAACAGCAAAACCAAAAGCCAGACATAGTATTGCATGCCTTTAGTTACAGCACTCAGGAGGCCGAGGCAGGCTGATCTCTGTGAGTTCAAGACCAGCCTGATCTACACAGTGAGTTCCAGGACAGCCAGGGCTATGCGGTGAAACCCTGTGTGGGGTTTGAACAGGGATGGCTGACAGACTCATGTGTTTTAATACGTGGCCCACAGGGAGTGGCACTACTAGGAGGTCTAGGCTTGTTGGAGGAGGTGTGAAGCTAGAGGGTAGACTTTGAGATCTCAGAAGCTCAGACCAGTTCACTTCCTGCTGCTGGCTGATGTGGATGTAGAACTTTCAGCTCCTTCTCCAGCACCATGTCTGCCTGCATGTTTCCTGTCATGATGATAATGGACTAAACCTCTGAGCCTGTAAGCCAGCCTCAATTAAATGTTTTCCTTTATGAGAGTTGCCATGGTCTTGGTGTTTCTTCACAACAATAGAAACTCTAAGACACCCTGTCTCTGAAAAAAAGAGAGAAAAGAAAAGAAAAAGAAAGAGAGGAGAGAAAGACCTCTAAGTCTCAATGACTTAAAACAACAAAGATTTATAGTTCATATGTTACTATAAGTGACATGATATACTGTAGTCTTTGGTACCATAACATCCAAGGGATCCAAATCCATGGGAACAGAACAACCACTATCTCAGATGTTTCCTGTCATGCCAGAAGGAGAAAACATTCTGGATCACTAATAATTTATTCTTCATTCTGAGATGACATGTGCATCTCGTTGGCCAGAAATAATTGTGCAGTCCCATCAAACCTGGCCATGAGTACAACATTGCCACATATGAGGCTGAGAAATGGCAAGTTTGTAGGTTACTAATGGCACACCACGGAACTATGGGAAGTCCAATATCTGCTTCAGATCTCATTCAAACATCTGCTTTCCCATTAACTTGAAAGCACATTATTCTGTTCAGTGTTGTGCATAGTTCCGTACTTGCTGTCCAAAAGCTTTAGGAGATAGAATTACTCAATATTTTAGTTCCTCAAGGATTTCTTTTTGGTCTGGTTTACGTTCCATCCTATTGCTTAGTACTCAACAAGTCGGTAGTCATTCCTGAGGGGTGGGGCAGAATGTCACGGACACTTACGATTTGGATCTGAAATGTTTCCCAAAGGGCTCCTGTTTTTAGAGCTTGGCTGCTAACAGATGGGCTAAATATGTGAAGTTATTAAGTAGTTTTTTAAAATTATTTAGTATATTCTAAATTATATTAAAATATTTTTAATTGTCTGTGTATAGGTGTGCATACTTGTGTGCAGGTGCCCCAAATGGCTAGAGACATCACATTCCTGTGGGGCTGGAGTTAAAAGTGATTGTGATTTATCCAGGGTGGGTGCTGGAAACAGAACTTGGATCCTCTGCAAGAGCAGAAAGTGCTCCTAACCTATGAGCCATGTCTCCAGCCCTTGCATTTAATCTCTCTCTCTCTCTCTCTCTCTCTCTCTCTCTCTCTCTCTCTCTCTCTCTCTCTTTCTCCCTCTCCCTCTCCCCTTCCTTCCTTCTTTCCTTCCTTCTTTCCTTCCTTCCTTCCTTCCTTCCTTCCTTCCTTCCTTCCTTCCTTCCTTCCTTCCTTCCTTCCTTCCTTTTTAGTTTCTCTGTGTGTAGTGTTGGCTGTCCTGAAACTCACTCTGTAGAGCAGACTGACCTCAAACTCACAGAGATCAGCCTGCCTCTGCCTTCAGAGTGCTGGGATTAAAGGTGTGTGCCGTCAGGACTTCAGGGTCTTTCTTTACTATCAGCATAATCTGTTGTTCCTGTAAGAAATGAGCCAGTGTTAGTGCTGAAGGAAAGGTGGGGATGGGACCTTACTGACATCCTACTAAAAAGATCAATTCAAGAAGAAAGGGGAAGAGCTGAGAACAAGGAAATGAGACTGTGATTGAGAGATTTACTATCTGCCCAAATTCCCAGCTGCCTTCACACACAGACCTTCAACCAAGTGGCTTGTTTCTCCACAATAACTAACCAGTGCTCTTCTTTATGCATTCTTTAGCCCAATGGCTCTCTATATCACCTGATAAGTCTTTCTGTTTTACATTTTATTGTTAAGCCGTTTGCCTGTCTGTGCACCATGTTTGTGTAATACCCATAGAGACCAGAAGAGGGTATCAGGTCCCCTTGGACTGGAGTTACAGACAGTTGTGCACTTGCGTGTGGGTGCTGGGAATAGAACCCCTGCCCCCCGAAAGAGCAGCCAGCACTCTGAACCACTGAGCCGTCTCTCCAACCTGTCACCTGAGAAGTCTTGAGAACTCCTGCCTTCCTTTCCCCAACTCTGTCTTGCAATTTGGGGAACTTGAACTAATTGATTCAAATGCTGACTGTGTTGTGATTTTGGTGTTGTCTTCCATTTTGAGACAGTCTCACTACATAGCCTTGGCTGGCCCTGGACTTGCTGTATAGATTAGGCTGGGCTCAAACACACAGAGATCCTCTTGCCTCTGCCTCCTAAGTGCTAAGATTAAAGGCATGTGCTACCTGGCTGGCTGTGTTATGAATCTCTGTTAGGCTATGGACTACTTTAGGTTAAATTTTGGATTTTTCTTCCTTTCTTAAAAAAATATTTATTTTATTTTATGTGTATCAACATTTTGCTTGCTTGTATGTAAGTTTATTGTATGCATGCCTAATGCCTATGAGACCAGAAGAGAGCAGTAGATCCCTGGAACTGGTGTCATGGACTGATTGTGAGCTGCCATGTGGCTGCTGGCACTGAACTTGGGTTCTCTGGGAGAACATCTCTCTGGTCTCTTGCTGTTCCTTTCTGCTTTCTTCCTTCTTTCCGTTTTGTTTTTTGGAGACAGACTCTCACTCTGCTGCTCAGGATGGCCTGGAACTTGCTATGGAGACAAGGATGACCCTGAACTGATCCTCTTGCTTCCAACTTCTCCGGTGCTGGGATTACGGGTATGGGCCATCTCACCTGCTTTAGGTAATGTAAGGCTAGAACTAGAAAACAGAGCTTTGTGCATGCCAGACAAGCCTTCCTCCGACTGAGCTCCTTCCCAACTCTGGTGAAGGGTGCGGCGGGGAGGACAATGTGTCCCTAAAGATTCCATCTGAGTGGGGCTTCTCAGCAAAGGGATTAAGCGGGGAAACAGTAGAGGAACAGAACAAAGAAAAACTTTCAGGGAACCCTTGTTATAAACACACACTGTCATGTGTGTAGTGACTGAATAAGCTTATTGTTGACATATATATGTCTAAAGGTACTGACTTAATTCCATGACAATGGTGATCTAACAATCATGATGACCAGACAGATCATTCATGTTTTGTAAGCTCTTAATGAAATGAGTAATTAAGCGGGGTGGTCCGGGAAAGGATTAACAGTTTTTCTAAGGAAGAGAGATTCATCATTATGGCATCAAAACCAGATCATAATTCACAAATCTGTGCTGCAGTCACTCGGCACAGATGGCAATTCTGAATCACTTTTAAGATGGCATTTGAAAAGCATACCTTTTATTCCCCTAAGACTTATTTAGTTACTATTTATGTGTATGCGTATCTGTCTATGTGAGTTTATGAGGACCACATCTGTGTAGGTACCCAAGGAGATCAGAGGGTCTCAGATCCCCTGGAACTGGAGTTATAGGCACTTATGAGTTGTCTGATGTGGTGCTGAGAATTGAGAATTGAACCCTGGTCCTCTGCAAGAGCAGCAAGAACTCTTTTTTTTTTTTTTTCTGGTTTTTCGAGACAGGGTTTCTCCGTGTAGTTTTGATGCCTGTCCTGGATCTTGCTCTGTAGACCAGGCTGGCCTTGAACTCACAGAGATCCACCTTCCTCTGCCTCCAGAGTGCTGGGATTAAAGGCGACCACCAACACTGCCCGGCGCAAGAACTCTTAACCACCGAACCATTTCTCCAGCCCCTTAAATTATTTATTTAGCCAGGCAGTGGTGGTGCACACCTTAAATCCCAGCACTCAGGAGGCAGAGGCAGGTAGATCTCTGAGTTCAAGGCCAACTTGATCTACAGAGCTATTAGGCAGCCAGGACTACACTGAGAAACCCTGTTTCAAAAAACCAAAA
This sequence comes from Peromyscus leucopus, assembly GCF_004664715.2. Lineage (NCBI taxonomy): Eukaryota > Metazoa > Chordata > Mammalia > Rodentia > Cricetidae > Peromyscus > Peromyscus leucopus. Next base: position 29,667,375 of record NC_051066.1, on the reverse strand, counting down.
ATCAATCAATCAATACAATAATATTTATTTATTTTTAGCAGAGTTGAAGTTTATTAAAAACAGAAAGAAAGGTGCTGGAAAGCATGACTCCAGCTCTCCACAGAGATCTGATTCCTTTGCAAATGTTTTCTGAGAGTAGTTTCTATCCAGCAGTTTGCTGTATATAAAAGCCAATAAAGTACGATCTTGTACCCATCTGGAAAGAATCGAGCTATTCTAAAGAAGACACTGGAGACTGTTAAACAATGAGCCCTCAGACATTGAAATTTCCCAGAAGTCTCACGCTGGGAGAAGGAGGAGGCAGATTTTGAGCTGCCAGCCAGAGGAGGAACCTGTCCCCTCCCCTCCCCCAGAGATCTCACACAGTTCGGATGACTTGTCAGGCAACCTTGCACGGGAGAGTGGAGCCTAGATGATGGTGGGCAGGAACACATGGCTTTACAGTTATGCTTACTGCTCGTCCTTTATTTAAATCAAAACCCAACGGAATCCCAATGGTGGACTGTGTGTGTGTGTGTGTGTGTGTGGTGTACCTCTTTGTTCTTCAGTCACATTGAATAAATTCAACTTTTCTTCTTTCCCCTAGTAGTTTCTCTTTTTAATTGGTCTATTAATGATAGATGGCTCAGCTTGGTTTGGGAGACTACCGCAACCTAGGCTCTGACCCTAACACTATGGTTACAATTTCAAATAGCTTACTCTTTCCTACCAGGCCAGTTACTAAGTTGATTTGATTCTTTAGTAGAAGGTTTGGAAAGAAGTGTAACTAACTGTAATGCTCATCGAATGGCTGCCATAGAGAAGGGATGCTCTTCTAGGAAGCTTCTGGGTCTCAGCATTTTTCATACTAAAAACACTGATAGGGGCATGTCTTTCTTTTAAAACATACTATAAAAATTTGTTATTGTCTGTCAGTGGTGGCACACGCCTTTAATCCCAGCACTTGGGAGGCAGAGGCAGGTGGAGCTCTGTGAGTTCGAGCCCAGCCTGGTCTGCAGAGTGAGGTCCAGGACAGCCAGAGCTACACAGAGAAACCTTGACTTGAAAAACCAAAATAAATAAACAAACAAACAAATAAGTAAATTCTGTATATACGTGTATAGCATGTGTACGAGCGTATTTGGGGGTAGGTGTGTGTGCCATGGGGCACATGTGGGGGTCGAGGACAACTCTGTGGAATACATTCTCTCCTTCTTTATGTGAACTCTGGGAACTGAGCTCTTGTTATCAGGCTTCCTCAGCAAAAGCCTTTACCCACTGACCCACCCCCCTGGCCCATGGCAGAATAATTTTTATCTCCTGCCTCCAGAACCAATCACTATGTCCATCAAACATTACATATATACTACTGAAATCAATATAATGGGTCCTCCAAAACCTGAAGATAGAACTACCGTATGATCCAGCTGTCCTATTGGTAGGTGGGTCCAAGCCAGCACGCCACAGAGTCACTTGTCTGCCTGTGATTTTTTCAGCACTGCTCATAATAGCTGAGTTACAGGATCAGCCTAGATGCCCATTGTCAGATGAATGGAAAAAATGTGGCATATATGCACAATGGACTTTTCTTCAGCCATAAAGGAATGAAATTATGTCATCGGCAGGAAAAACGGATGGAACTTGGTTGCTATGGGCAGGATCTTTGTATCTTCTTCAACACACGAGTAATGCTCCCCTTTTCCTTACGTTTGGCAGTAGAGGTCCACTATGTGACCCTGACTGGCTGGCCTGGAACTGGTGATTGCCTCAGGCTCCTGAGTGCTGAGATCACAGGCCTGTGTCTCCAGGCATGGCCTCGTCATGCCTTCTTTTGTTACAACAGGCAGAGCCAAGGAGGAGAAGAATCAGGCATGTTTTGTGGCTTTTCTTCTTCATCTCTAAGAAGCATCACCAGTATGAGAAGTCCTAAGTTTCGTTTGAGACTCCTTTTTCTCCCAGCAGTCCTATCGAATCTATTTCTATGTTTTGTGACTTCTAGGAACTGCACTAGGTGGCTGCTGAGATCTAGCTGGTAGCTGAACCAGGAGGACTTTGGAAACTCTAGACAGTAGATTCAAATGTTGAAAGTTTGTGGACAGATGGAGGAACCCACCAATCAGGAACCTCCAACAACGTTCTAGTGTACTAAATCTCTGAGATGGAGATTTACTGTACCCTGACTAATACAGTGCCACCAGCTAGCTTGGTCTTCTGTCTCTATGCTACCGTGACACTGTGTCTTATATGTCCACTGTTGCTAATATTCTGACCTGCCCCTTGGTGCCGCCGTGTCCTGACGTAAAAGTCCCTTTTTAAGGAAAAACTCCAGCCCTTCCTCTCTATCCTTACACTTTTCCTCCCATGAGGTGTGCACCCCCTTTCTTCCCCCACTCTTTCTCTGTCTCCCTCTTTCTGTCTCTCTGCCTCTTTATCTCTCTATTAGAACAAAATCTCCACGTGGGTGCAGCGACTGGATTGTGTATTACTGGCCGCTGCTGCTGCCACATCTGCATGGCATGCATCTGCCCACCTTGCTGCTGTATCTGCCCAGCACGTTTCCCTGCACTTGTAATAAATCATAACTGTTCCAACAGCTTCCTATCTCCTGGCAACTGCCCTTTGGTCCTAAGACTCCTTCGTAGAGCAACCTGGGTGCTCCTTTGAAAACATAGGGGTTGGGGGTGTACATCAGTGGTGGAGTGCATGCCTTGGATTTGACCCCCCAACAACTGCACCCCCCCCAAAGCACAAATCAAACCCTCTAGGTCTCCTGATTAAGAGCTCAAGTTTTCTTATAGCAACAAGGATATCATTTCTTCTTCTTTCTTTCTTTTTTTTAAATGATTTTATTTCATATGCTTTGGAGTTTTGCCTTCATGTATGTCCATGTGAGGGCATCAGGACTCCTGGAACTGGATTTCCAGACAGTCATGAGCTGTCATGTGGGTGATGGGAACTGAACCCAGTCCTTGGAAGTACAGCCAGTGCTCTTAACCACTGAGCCATCTTTCCAGCTCCAGGATACCATTTCTTGATGCTGGCTTCCAGCTCCTCTCCAGCTCTTACTTCTCCAATATTACCTTGCACACAACAAGCTCATCCCCACCTTAGAGATTTTTCAAGCACCAAAATGATCATGCCTTCATCATCCTCCTTGTATTCCATCTCAGCTTCATTTCATCTCGTGAGGGAAGCCCTTGTCCAATCAAATGTAGCCTTTGGTTATTTTTTCCTTATTTTTCCTCTTTCAAATTTAAAATTCTCTAATGTTTCATACACATACATAATGAATTTTTATCATGTTCTCTCTTCCCCTCTCTGGTCCCCCTACCCTCTTCTACTGAATTCCTCTTCTTGCTAACAAGATCCTTTCCCATTTTCATGTCTTCTTGCATGTGGCCCACTGAGTTTGATTAGCACTTCTTGCCTGAGCATGTGTGGGAAGTTCCTGGAACATGAGCAGTTTATCATTGACTTTACCACTAAGGAAAATGACACTTCCTTCCCCAGCAACCATTAACTGCCATTGTCTTTCAGGAGGGGTAGGACCTCATGGCCTCTCCCTCGTCCATGATGAAATGTTGACTAGTCCAGTCTTGTTCAGATCTTGTGCAACTCACCACAGCTGCCGTGACTTCATGATCACAGCAGCTATGTCATGACCAGAAGATGTCTATATTCTTTCTACCTCCCTTCCACAATGTTCCCAAAGCCTGGGAAAGGGTGTTATGGCTGTCCCATTTAAGGCCAAGCAGTACAGTGATGCCCATGCTCAATATTTGACTATTTGTATTAACCATACCAGTTACAACAAGAAGCGTCTCTGACCAAGGATAAGCATGGCATTAATCTATGGATTTAAACATGACTATTCAGAAGATAAATTGACAACAGGGTCATTTTTTTCCTATAGGAATTTATTTATTTATTTATTCATAGACAGGATCTCATGTAATGGAGGCTGGTCTCAAACTCATTCTTTAGTTAAGGATGACTGCATTCTTGACTCCTGCCTCTGTTTCCTAAGTGCTGAGATTATAGGTGTGTGACACTGTCCCTGGATTTTGATTTTATTATTAATATTAACACTAATATTAATATTTTTGGTTTTTCGAGACAGGGTTTCACTGTGCAGCTCTGGAGCCTGTCCTGGAACTCACTTTGTAGACCAGGCTGGCTTCAAACTCACAGAGATCTACATGTTTCTGCTTCCTGAGTGTGCCACCACTGCCCAGCCCTGATTTTATTATTTTTAACATCAAATTTATGGAAGCAAAATTTACATGCAGGAATCACCCTTTATAAGGTGTAGCATTTTATAATCTCAGACAACTCCATTCAGAGGTAGCTAATTACAATTACTAATACTAATACTAAATGACTAATAGCAATTAAAATTGGTAGTGAGAGGCAAAGAGAGGAGAGTTAAGCAATGTGGCACAAATTGGGGAGAGACACAGGTTAAGCGGGTCAGTGATAGCCCAAGCCCATATTTGGGGCATTGGTATGAACTTAGTGTTTAAACAGGGGAAGAATCGAGAAACATTGTGAGAGATGCTCTGGCCATCATGGTCATCTCAGTTTGGGTTCTACAAAGTTCCTCAAGGCTGTAAGACTATTGTCACTGGACAGTCTGGTTCCCATAAGATGATCCTAGCTGCTCCAGGGTTCAGCTTTTCCAACACAGATAAATGCCTCATTGGGAGGGAGATCTGGAGGCTTGATATCACCAGGGTAGCTTTGGTTCTTTGTCATCAAGATGTTTATGGATCAATTATTTCTTCCTGGAACACAAGGGGATTGTGGGTTTTGGGAAAATGACAACAAACCTTTAGGTCCAGTTTGGAGTTTTGGAAGAAGGACAGTGCAGAAGCTGCCAGTACAATGCCTAAAGGAGACAGATAAAAATGCAGGCAGGGAAGGCGGGCTGTTACCCCATTTTTACTCACCTTAAGGGCCCAAGACTTGGTGGTTTTCAGAACAACAATTTCTAAATGTCTGTTCCACTTCTAGAAAAGCAGGGGTTTTGTTTACCCTGGTTAACCTGTGATTCCACATTGTCAAGAATATGTCTGTTATATCCCAGACTGTCAAAAATTCACAGGAGGCAGAGGCAGGTGGATCTCTGAGTTTAAGGCCAACCTGGTCTACAAGTCAAGTTCCAGGACAGCCAGGGCTACACAGAGAAATCCTGTCTCAGAAAAAAAAAAAATCCACAGAAGGAAAGAAAGAAGGAAAGGGGCCATAGGGAGGAGGAAGGAAGGGCTTTCTGTCTTCATCTGCCCAAAGGGGATATGTAACAAAACCCACTTTAGAGGCTGGTGAGGCCACTGAAGTGCAGCCCTTAGCATCATGCCTGGCATGTAGTAGTGTGTGGTTCATGTAGCTGTAGTTGCTTCTGACATCACTTCATCAGTCTTCCGGGACCCACTTTCTATAGGACTGCTTTTTCTCATTCTAGTTTGAACATACTGTGTAGCTGTAATGGTCAGCATTGTTTATCAATTTGATACAATTTACAATCACCTGGGAAGAGAATCTCAGTGAGAGATTTGGGTTGGCCTGAGGGTGTGTCTTGTGAGAGACGGTCTTAAGTTAACTGATAAGAGAATACCCAGCCCACTGTGGGTGGAGCCATTCCCTATCTGGGGGTCACGAACTCTTTAAGAGGGGAGGAATTGAGCTAATCCTGAGCAGGCAAGCAAGTAAGCTATACTCATTCTCTCTACTCTTGACTGGATGTGATATGACTAGCTGTTTTAAGTCCCCACTGTCTTGACTTCCCTGCTATGATGGACTGTAACCTGGAATTGTGAGCCAATATAATTTTATCAGGGAACTTTATCACAGTCACAGACATGAAACTAGAACAGTAGCTCTGGATCTTCCTGTCTCCACTGCTCCAGGGCTGGGATCTCTGGCATATGCCTAGAACTGGTTTATTCAGTATCGAGGATCAAATGCAGGATTTTGAGCATGATAGGCAAGCACAGTATTGACTGATCCACACCCCAAGCCTAAGTCCACTTGTTTTATTTTTCCTTTTGCTATTTTATTCCACAAATCTACATTCCTTGGGCCAAGGCTTCTCTCTCACTGGTGTCAACTCTTTAAGTCAGGGTAGTCACTAACCTCTCTCAGTAGCTTCCTTAGTCTTTAGAGAGAGAAATTTCCAGGCTCCTTCTTGCTGTGGACAGTGACCTCATAAGTTAGGGAGCAAGAGGGGAGCTTCTATGTTGTTTCATGTCTTTATGCCCTCGATGATTCAGGGAACTGAAAAGTTTATCTTTCCACAACAGTCCTGATTCTCAAGGATTTACTCCCTTCCAACCCTTGATCTGAACCTGAAAGACATTGACATCCCACATGTATTGTCCGCCCTGGTGTCCTTTCCAGAGAGACTGTGTCTTACACAGGTGATGCTCACTTCGATGGACTGCAAGTTTCTGATTTCCTGTGACATTTAACACCATCAGCATTCTTTATCTCAAGGGGACTTCTGAATGTTGGCACCCACTGGGGACTTCTTTTCCTTCTTTTTAGCTAACTATCGTGAGGACAATAACACAAAGTTCCTGATGTACTTAGAGCAGACTGACCTTAGAAGATAGACAACATGGAAGGCCGGTCGATCTGATATGGTTCCACTCAAACAGACCAGAAGCCTGATGGTGCCAGCTGACGGGGAAACCATTAAACGTTAGCTTTGGCCAGATCATGAACACTGTGAATAAGAGGTAAGAATTCCAAGATCGAAGGCATGGTGGTGCATGCCTTTAATTCCAGCACTCAAGAGGAAGAGGCAGTTGGATCTCTGAGTTCAAGGCCAGCCTGGTCCATAGGTCAAGTTCCAGGACAGCAAGAGATACACAGAGAAACCCTGTCTCAAAAACAAAATAAGAATTCCAAAATTTATGAGAGAGCATTTGTTTATCAACATTATTTAAGTATTGAAAGTGGCAATGTAGTTATTGAATAATTGGTTAAATTTTGAAGTGAAAAATTGTTTTGATTTGTTACATAATTTGAGATCTGGGAGAAGGCATGTCTTTCTGACATTCTCATTTGGTAGACATAAAAATGAGGGTCTCGAGACATTAAACTGACTAGTCAAGGTCATGTTTATCAGACTAGACCAAGATGCAGAGCGTGCTGACTGGCGTCCACTCATCGTTAATGAGGTTGCAATGTTGTCTTCTTGAGGGAGAAACTGGGTGTTTTCTGAAAGACGTCTTTATCCTCACTGAGCCTCTGCATAGCCAAGGTTCTGGGAGATCCCTGGCCTTCCGATGGGGAGTAGGGTTAGCTGGAAGGAAAAGTACTGCTGTGGCTGGCAGGCAACCTTGAGAAGGAGATAATGTTGCCCACACTGAGATGTGGTAGCTGCCAGCAAGAAGTGTAATCTTTAAGCAAAGAATTAGTTAGTATCTTGGCGAGATAAACCTGCCAGGTCCAAAATGTTCCCTGCAAAGGGAAACATACTCACTGAAGTTGGAAGACCCAAACAGATCTCCTGTGAATGCCGGTCTTCACAAGTACAGCTGGGGACAAGGGGCAGCCGGACAGGAAGCACTGAAGGGGAGGACACCTGCCAAGACCCACACAGTTCTTGGACGTGCTTCTTTCCTGAGTTGCCTGCACTCCCGCTTCTCAGAAGTCCTCCTGCGCATGAGTCTTTCTGTCTCTGTGTGCAGTTAAATGCGTTATTTATTTATTACCTACTGTGTTAGGAACCAAACCCAGGCCCTCAAGTGTGCTGGGAATACTCTGCATCACTGAGTGGCGTCTCAACCTGCATGTACTTATTTATCAAGTTTAAGTGCTTTTTTTTTAAAAGACTGACCACTCATCATGGCAAACACTTTTTTTTTTTTAAGGATTTATTTATTTATTATGTATTCAGTGTTCTGCTTGCAGGCCAGAAGAGGGCACCAGATCTCATCATAGATGGTTGTGAGCCACCATGTGATTGCTGGGAATTGAACTCAGGACCTCGGAAGAGCAGCCAGTGCTCTTAACCCCTGAGCCATCTCTCTAGCCCATAAGTGCTTGTTTTAAGGAATGTTTTTTGTTTTTGTTTTTTTTTTTACTCAGTGGCAAATAATTGATAGTTATATCTGTATATTTGGTATTCCTTGCTATCAGGTGTCATGCTGAGACTAAAATAAAAATAAATATGTAAACTAAATATATACAAATGCATACATATATATTTAAGTGTTATTTTTGTGTGTTTTAAATACCATCCCACACATACTATTAGATTTAAAGATCTCTTCCTTTGAAACAGATTGTAGCCCTTAAAACTCTGCTTTGATAGAAATTCTATCAATAGAAGTTGCCATGTGGAAATACTGAATAACATAGATATAATAGATACAGCTCTGACAGATGAAAGATCATATATATATATGGGTTATATAATGAAAAAATTTAAAAGGATATATGTAGTAATTCACCCTTTATAAAGTGTGCCATTTTACGAGCTTAGACAACCATGATAGATAAAACAATTTTAAGGACAGTTATAAAGTACTAAAAACTAGAATGAAAAGCTGTTATTAGCAGGGACTGGTTTAAGCCCAACACATGGGAGGCAGAGGCAGGTGGATCTCTGTGAATCCAAGGCCGGCTTAGTCTACATAGCGAGTTTCAGGGCAGCCAGGGACATACAGTGAGACCCTGACTCAAAAGGGTTGTGTGTGCTATATGTGGCTAAAGTGCTACCAAATGGAAGGCCCAGGATTCACTCTCCAGCCCTGCAAAACAATATTGCCCATGGAGAGACATTTTCTTTAGTGGTGTACTACTGGTAAGATGGCAAAATGTGTAACTTTCTACCCATTCTCCTGTAAGCAATTCTAATAAAATATATTGGGTTACACACATGTTACACACACATCACACACACACAAACACCACACACACTACACACACACACACACACACACACACCCGACACTCAGGTACACATACTGTACACACACAAACATCATACACACTACTCAAAAGCAGAAGGGGAACTAGTTGGGAAGGGGAAGAGGATCAGCAGGAGTGGGACAGGAGAGCTATAACCAAATGCATTACATACGTGTATGAAGATACAGTGAAACCTGTTATTACGTATGACTAGGATAGTGAGACCAGCTGAGCTATTTAAAGCGGAGGATACCCTCAGAGCAGAAGGAGAGACAGATAAGTGTGACAGAAGGCTCATGATACTGCAGCTTTCACGTTTATTCAGGCAGAGGTGCCGTGATCTCAAGTTCATGTGTCTTCTAATGTTTACTGTTCACTTGTTTTCCCACTCTGGAATTTATTTTACTTAAAAAAATATTTATTTGCGTGTGTGTGTGTGTGTGTGTGTGTGTGTGTGTGTGTGTGTGTGTGTGTGATGGTATATGTAGGATGACTATCGGGAATTTTTTTTTTTTTTTGCGGAGCTGAGGACTGAACCCAGGGCCTTGCGCTTGCTAGGCAAGCGCTCTACCACTGAGCTAAATCCCCAATCCTTTGAATTTTTCTTTCCTGTCACTTTGTGGGATCTGGGGACCTTGCTCAGGTCATCACCCTGTGTGCCATGCCTCTACCTGCTGAGCCATCTTGCCAGGCCTGTAGTTTCTTCTTTTTAAAAATTAATTTTAAGCTGGGCCTTGGTGGCATGTGCCTTGAATCCCAGTACTTGGGAGGCAGAGGCAGGTAAATCTCTGAGTTTGAGGCCAGTCTGGTCTACAAACTGTGTTTTAGGGCAGCCAGAGCTACTCAGAGAGACCTTGTCTTGAACAACTAAATAATAATAATAATAATAATAATAATAATAATAATAATAATAATAATAGTGACAACAACAATAATTTTAAACTAGGTTTATTCATTTAATTTTACTTGGGAGTGTTTTGCCTACATGTATGTATGTACACCATGTGTATGCCTGATGTCCAGAAGAGGGAGTCAGACCCCCTGAAATTGGAGTTATGAATGGTTGTGAACCACCATGTGGTGCTGGGAAGAACCAGTTTCTCTGCAAGAGCACTGAGCCATCTCTCCAGCCCAGCATGGAACTTCTTAATGCTGTAATTAACCACTAAAGCTAGCCGACTTTGGGAAGGGCAGATCTGACTGACTATAAAACCATTAAAAAAATGCCTCTTGTCTTAATCATGGAACGTTTGGTATCTCGGCTGCCATTACTAATGTAGTCAGAGAAGCCTAGGTCTTCAGGAATTTGGTTTAGGGAGGGGAATGAAGGGTGAGGGCGTCAGTATCCACTGTTCTACCCCATGCTAAGAAAGCGCTGTTTAAGGCCACGATACTGGATTGTTCTGTTGGATCCACTCAGAAACTTTCTTTTATGCTCCCTAAGGAAAACCAATTTATTTCCGCCTTTATTCAGAAAAGTTTGTTCTTGGGCTTCTAGCTGTCTTGGTGGGCAAAGGTGTTTGCTGCTCCAGTCTGGCAATTTGAGTTCAATCCTGGGAATGCACATGAAGAGGGAATGAAGAGAAACAAGCCTACAGAGCTGTCCTTTGTTCCCATGCCCAAGTTGTGGCTCTCTCCCCTCCCCCCGCCAAGTACACACAAGAATAATAAAAAATAAAAGTTAGAAAAGTGTTGTTGTTGTTGTTATTATTACTAAACAGCCCTGCTGTCCTGGATCTCACTCTGTTGACCATACTGGCCTGGAATTTACAGACCTGCCTGCCTCTGCCTCCAGGGTGCTGGGATTAAAGGTGTGTGCCACCACTGCAGGCTGCAAAGTTCATTCTTAAGATAATAATACTTTCTGAATCACAAAGAGTTCAAAACATGTCCCTGGCCTGTGGTAATTTAGATATAAAGTGTTTTAAAGTCTCACCTCTTGAAGGCTTGTTTCCCAGCTGGTGGTGCCCTGGATGGGTGATGTAATTGCTAGGGTGCTAATTTCATTCCTGTCTGTGGGGCCCAGAGGAGGGAGCGGCTCACTGCAGGCAGGTCTTTGAAGGGAGAGGTTTGACCTGGCCCCCTCCTGTCTCGTGCTTTGTTTCCTGGCTGCCAAGAGTTGAGCATTTTATTTCTGCCACATGGTCTTCCTGTGATGTCCTCAGGTCTCACTCCAGCCCACAGCAATGGATGGGGCTGAAGGGATCAAATCCCCCTGAAATCATAAACTGTTCCTTCCTTTGCCTCAGACGCATCTGTCACAGCAACAAAGACTCCCTAGCGCAGTATGATTTGTTGAGTGAGTAAATAAATGTACGCGTGGAAACAATCCTGGGAAAACCCAGCTGCCGACACTCTCGTGTAAAACAGTGAACACCTCCTGCCCCAGAAGCCCTAATCACGCTGAGAACCACACTTAGGAAAGGAAAGCAGAGTGACAGTGGTGGGCGCATGGGTCTGAGTTCCCACGACGACAATGACGAGGCTCTGACCTTAATCGTGTTGTTGTCCTACACTGGACTTCACCTCACTTGTCTCTAAAATGTGGATCAACGTCTCCTGCAGGGCTCCTTTGAGAGTTAAGGTGGAGTAGCAGCAGACACTCAGGAGCACTGACTCCCTTGGCACCACAGTGCACTTCTAAAGACCCAAGGCACAGGAGCATAAGCCAGAGAACTCCCTTTTCTTTGTTTTGATACAGTGTCTTGCCATTTGGTCCAAGCTGGCCTTGAACTCACCATCTTCCCTTTCCATTTCTAAGTGGTGGGATTACGGGTGTGGGTTAAGACACTTCGGTAGATAACACCTCTTAAAAGAGATTTATTTATGTGCATGAGTATTTTTCTTGCATGCATGTCTGTGCACCACATTCATGTTTGATGCCCTCGGAGCTCAGAAGTTATCAAATGCCCTGGACCTGGAGTTGTGGACAGTTGTAGTCTACCACATGGCTGTAGGGAATCGAACCAAGATCCTCTGCAAGAATGAGTAGAGCTCTTAACCACTGAAACATCTCTCCAGTACCTAGATAGCATTCTTTGTTTTTGTTGTTGTTTCTCAAGACAGGGTTTCTTTGTGTTGTATATAGCCCTGGTTGCCCTGGAACTTGCTTTGTAGACCAGGCTAGCCTCAAACTCACAGAGACCTGCCCACCTCTGTCACTGAGTGCTGGGATTAAAGGTGTGCGTCACCACTGCCTGGCTCCTAGATAACATTCTTAGTTTGGGAGATTCAGTTATGAATACAGTGTAACTGGCTGGCTCTTTTTCACTTAGGATTTAGAATAAAACATTTTTTTAAAGGAGGGCTTCTACTGAAGGTGTCATTATGTTCATTCATTTCCATCTCTCCAAAAGAACAGGGCTGGGCAGCAGATTGCAAAGCAAAGGGCAGAGGAATAATTTTCAGCAGAACAGCCTCTCTTCCCTCTTCTGCCCATTGGGCGGGCTCTCTCTCTCTCTCTCTCTCTCTCTCTCTCTCTCTCTCTCTCTCTCTCTCTCTCTCGTACACACACACACACACACACACACACACACACTGCTAGGAAACAAAGAGAAGAAAAATACCCAAGCCATAAGGAGACCTTCAGGGTTTTCCAAAGGGAATTTCCTCTCTGTCTCTCTTTCGTGCTTGACTTTCCCCTTCCGTCGGATGGAAACCCTGCCGACAGGATGCAAGAGTGTGGGGGTGTGCTGTGTGCTCTCTGCCAGGAGATTTCCCAAAGCAGAAGCGGCCAGATGGAGAAAGAGCCTGAGAGAGACAGAGAGCTGCTCTAGTCCAGGGAACAAGAGGGGCCAGAGCACAGATGCCTTCTGCTGGTTTGCTTGTTTATTAGGAACCGTCCCAGGCTGGGCACAGTACAGCCGTAGCATGCTTGTCTGGCAAGACCAAGGTCCTGGCTTCAATCTCTAGCACCAAAAAAAGAAAGTTCACCCTTACAAACAGACCCCACCCTCAGAGTCCTGTCATCTGTCACTTTGGTGTTCTTGTGGGTGAATGACTGTTTATTTATTTATTTATTTTAACATTTAAATTTTTTTTTTAGATTTATTTATTATGTATACAGTGTTCTGCCTACATGTGTTCTCGCAGGCCAGAAGACAGTACCAGATTTCATTATGGGTGGTTGTGAGCCACCATGTGGTTGCTGGGAATTGAACTCAGGATCTCTGGAAGAGCAGTCAGTGCTCTTAACCACTAAGCCATTTCTCCAGCCTGACTGTTTACTTTAAAAGTAGAAAATGCTACCTTTTATGTCAGATTTGATTTTTTCTCAATATTGTCGATAAAACTCCTATAGTCTATTTTTAAACATAGGGTCTCTTGTACCCCACACTGGCCTTTGTGGGGAAAAATGACCTTGAACTTCTGAGCCTCTTGTCTCCCTACCTGGGTGTGCCACCACACCTGGTTTATAACATTCTGGGACTCATAACCAGATCTTTGTACATACCAGGTGTGGTGGTTTGAATAAAAATGATCCCCATAGGCTCATGGGGAGTGGCACTATTAGGAGGTGTGGCCTTGTTGGAGTAGGTGTGGCTTTGTTGGTAGAAGTGTGTAACTAGGGGGCAGACTTTGAGGTCTCAAATGCTCAAGTCAGGTCTAGTGTGACAGTCACTTCCTGCTGCCTGTGGATCCAGATGTAGAACTCTCAGCTACCTCTCCAGCACCATGTCTGCCTGCAGGCTTCCATGTCCCACCATGATGATAGTTGACGAAACCTCTGAACTGTAAGCCAGGCCCCAGTTAAATGTTTTGCTTTATAAGAGTTGCCATGGTAATGGTGTCTCTCACAACAATAGAAACCCTAACTAATATACCAGGCAACAATGATAAATTCAGGTGCGGCATTGCTATCTACTTGTCAATGGCCAACTCTTGCCATTCCCTGCTAAACTGACTGTCCTTTTTCATGGAACAGAGTCCTCTTGACCTTCCTAATTCTTCTGTCTGAATATCAGGATTGTTTTATCTTCTTTGCTGTAGTAGGGTTTTTGGTATTTAGAGGAAACAGTGCTGCAAATGAGCATTGCTTAGTTTTTCTCTACAATATGATTTTTAGATTAAGCAATTTTTATTTTATTTTACTTTTACTGTTTTGTCTGAGTGTTTCTGTGCACCACATGCATACAGTGCCCATGAAGGCATCAGATCCCCTGGAATGGAGTTAGATGGTTGTGAGCTGCCATGTAGGTGCTGGGACTCAAACTCAGGTCCTCAGGAAGAGTAGCCAGTGCTCTTAGCCACTGCAACAATGATCCAGACCTACAATATGATTTTTAAAAGTAGGATTAGCCCAGCAGCAGCAGCAACAACAACAACAGAAAGCAGTCCAGCCCTTTCTTAGATGAAGTCTCTGTCTTCAAGCACTGTCTCCAACATCTTCGTGCCTCTGGATCTTTTTTGGTAAAGGTGCTACCTAGGAGGAACATGCCTATGACAGGTGAACTACTCTCAAATCCTACTGGAGCTCATCTCCTCTGAGAAGTTGAGCTGGTTTGAACGAGAACAGCTCCCATAGGTTCACATGTTTGAATGTTGGTTCCCTACTAATGGAACTGTTTGGAGGAATTAAGCGCAGCCTTGTTGGACTAGGTGTATCACTGAGGGTGAGTGGGTTTTGAAGTTCAAAAGCCCACACCATTCCCACTTAGTTCCTCGACCCCCTCTTTTTGCCACATGCTTGTAGATCAGATATAAACTCTTAGCTACTTCTCCAGCACCATGCCTGTCTGCTTGCCTGCGGTCAAGCTCCCTAACATGATCATAATAGAGTAGACCTCTGAAACTGTAAGTAAGCCCCCAATTCCATGCTTTCTTTTATAAGTTGCCTTGGGCATGGTGTCTCATCACAGCAACAGAACAGTAACTAAGACAATAACTCAGGCAATGTCCTCTATGTTCCCTCAGCACACAGAATATGTCTCCGTTATGTACAGTGGATGCTGGGAATCAACCCAAGTCCTCTGGAATAACAGCCAGTGCTCTTACCTGCTGACCTATCTCTCCATCTCCACCATTTTAGTTTGTAGTGATTTGATGGCTTCTTTTTTTTTTTTTTTTTTTTTTTTTCAAGACAGGGTTTCCTCTGTGTAGCTCTGGCTGTTCTGAAACTCACTCTGTAGACCAGGCTGGCCTCAAACTCACAGAGATCCACCTGGCTCTGCCTCCTGAGTGCTGAGATTAAAGGCATGCACCACCGACACCCGGCTTGATAGCTTCTTTTTAAGCCTCCATCATTTAAAAATTATTTATTTTTATTTTGTATGTATGTATGGTATGCATGTGGACCATGTGAGTGCCTGGTTCTCAAAGAGACCAGAAAAAGGTACTGAATTCTCCAGAACTAGGGTTACAGATGATTGTGAGCTGCCATGAGGATTCTGAAAACTACATCCACATCCTCTGCAAGAACAGCACATACTTTTAACCCCTGAGCCTTCTCTTCAGTCCCTACTTTTCTTTTTCTTTTTCTTTTTTTTTTTGAGACAGGGTCTCAGGTAGCCCAGGCTAACCTTGAATTCAGTATGTAGCCATGGCCTTGATATCAAGTTAGACTAATTTTGAGATGGAATTGTTAAACTTATATTTGTATAGCAGTGGCTACTCGTGCCTTGAATTAATTATTTTTTTGTGTTTCAGTGTCATTCTATTATTTCATTCTGCCACACCTACTCCAACCCATTACTCAAGCCCGATCAGCATCTCTGGGGACTCTTTTGGAAAGCATTGCACTATGCTGATCTGGTTAAGTTATTTCAGGGGAAGACACTATTACGGTCATAACATGTTCCTGGAAAATGGTAATACTGAATCAGCTCCCAATGGTTATGTCTGCCCAGCCTTACTTACTACTTCTGAATTACACATTACCACGAGGAAGTCCCATAACGAATTTATTCCAAATGACATATTGCTAATAAATCTGGAGAACATCTCAAAACTCCCCGAGAGTCAGTGGAAAGTTGTTTATACATTGATCCAAATGTATAATATTTTTCCTACATTTGCGTTATAGGATACTACTGGGAAAAGTGGTAGAAGCAGGGTTAGAAAGTTTGGCAATGTTTGGTTTCATGGAACTGTTAATACAATTCCTCATTAATAACAATAAATGCTGAAACCACAGCAACAGCTAAGGTGCATTGGGTGTTTAAAAGGTCACAAACCATACTGTAAATACTCAAACATTTTAAAGATTTTAGTTTCTATGACTTCCTCTATCCTCTCTACCTGACTTGAATTCTGGAGAGACCAAGGCTTCTGCAGCAACACCAGGGTCAGTTGTCTGATCTTCAGGTATGAATGGCCTATGGGTGCTACCAGCAAGAGTGCTGGTGTTAATTTCTTGCGCAGCTTGAGACAATGGTCAATTACCTCTCTCACAGTGTGGAACCTGGTGCTGTGACATTGTTTGCAGTTCCCCTCTGGGTGCTCATAGCCCAGAAGAAGCCTCCCTGCCTGCAGGTGGTTTTAGGGTTCTGCCCAAACCTTCATATCGAGTCCCTTTATGGAACTGCCCACATCACCCTGCTGGAATGCATTGTCCCTTTTCTAGCAGTATCCCGGCTAAAGTACTTATTAACTTGGATGAAGACAGAACCCTCAGATTAGATAGTCTTCCTCAGAGCTCTAATGCCACTGCCTTGTTGGCTGCCGCGACTTCTGATAGTTCCATTCATGAATTTCTGCTCTGTCAGCACTAGAATCTTCTAAAATATTCTTTTTGTTGATAGAGTTCTGAAACTTCTCCAAGTTGTATCAGGGTCTCCTGTAGTCCTAGGCTGGCTTTGAATTTTCTAGGTAATCAAGGAAGAAATTGGCTGAGTGGTCAGATTATAGATGTACCACCATTCCTGACTCTGCCATGATTTGGTCAAATATGAGACAAGGCTGTAATTATGTGAACTCATGGTTCGGTCTTCTGTTTTGTTTCATTGATCCACATGCCTGCAGAACCATGCTGTTTACTACGGTACCTCTGTAATATAGCTTGAAATCTGAATGGCAATCCTCCAGCATTGTGCTTTTTGCTCAGAAATGCTTAAGCTATCTGGGATCTTTTGTAATTCTGTATGACTTATAGAATATTTTTTTATTTCTATGAACAATGTCATGGGGATTCTTATTGGGATTACAATAAAACTGTAAATTGCTTTTAGTAATTTTCACAATATTAATGAACCAATCTATGAGCATGGGAGTTCTTCCCATTTTCTAGTGTTTTTCTCAATCTCTTTCTTCAGAGATTAAAAGTTTTCATTGTTGAGGTCTTCCATCTCCTTGATTAGATTTATTCCTATATTTTTATTTTGAGGCTATTGTGCATGGGAATGTTTCTGTGATTTCTTTCTTAACATGCTTGTTATTGCTATGTAGAAAGGCTACTATTTCTTTCTTTTTCTTTTTTTTCTGATTCTGTATCCTGCCACTTTACTGAAAGTGTTGATCATTTCTATAACTTTTCATGGTGGAGTGTGGAATTCTTACATATAATATCATCTGCAACTAGGGATTGTTTAATTTCTTCTTGTCTTACTCATGTTCCTTAAATGTCTTCTCTTTCCGAAATGCTCCAGCTAATGCCCTGAGCACTATATTGAGAAGGTGTGGTGTTGGCAGACAGCCCTGTCTCATTCCTGATTCTAATGAGATTGTTTCAAAGTTTTTCCATTTAGGGGATGTTGACTGTGGATTTCTCTCTCTCTCTCTCTCTCTCTCTCTCTCTCTCTCTCTCTCTCTCTCTCTCTTTTGGTTTTTCGAGACAGGGTTTCTCTGTAGCTTTGAGCCTTTCCTGGAACTCACTTTGTAGACCAGGCTGGTCTTGAACTCACAGAGATCCTCCTGCCTCTGCCTCCCGAGTGCTGGGATTAAAGGCGTGAACCACCACCGCCCGGCGACTGTGGGTTTTTCATACATAGCCTTGATTCTGCCTAAGTATGTTCCCTCCAATTTTCTCTCTCTAGGACTTTTATCAAAAAGGTTTAATGAACTTTGTCAAAGGCCTTTTCTACATCTAAGGAGATGATGTGACTTTTGTCTTTAAGCCCATCTATATGATTTATTGTACTTATTGATATGTGTCTATTGAACCATCTCTGGGGTAAAGCCAACTTGATCATGATGGATGATAGTTTTGATATTTGCTTGTATTCAGTTTGCAAGTATTTAATGGAGAATATTTGCATCTGCATCCAGTAGGGATATTGGCCTGTCACTTTCTTTCTTTCTTTCTTTCCTTCTTTTTCTTTTTCTTTTTCTTTTTTTTTTTTTTGGTGTTGTGCCTTCACCTGGTTTTAGCATTACAGTAGTACTGGCTTCATAGGAGGAGTTAGGGAGTGCTCCTTCTCTTTCTTTCTTTCCTTCTTCCTTTCTTCCTTTCTTTCTTTCTTTCTTTCTTTCTTTCTTTCTTTCTTTCTTTCTTTCTTTCTTTCCTTCCTTCCTTCCTTCCTTCTTTCTTTCTTTTTCTTTCTTTCTTTCAATAAGTTAAGAAGTGTTGGTTGTAGTTCTTTGAAAGTGGAATTTGGGTCTTCTGGCAGTCTGCTGTGCATCCAACTGGGCCTACGCTTTTTCTAGTCAGAGGGTTTTTATTACAGTTTCCATCTCCTTATTTATTATGGGTCTGTTCAGGTTGTTGACTTCTATCTTGATCATATTCACCCCTCCCCAGCTCCACCCAGATCCACTGCTTTCCCTGCCCATCCAAGTTTGTGCTCCCCCTGCATTAAAACCCACCAAGCCCAATTTGTGCAGCCCACATGTTCTTGCATGTGTGACCTCTTGCATGGTCACATTCTCTCACGATGGTCTGAATTTCTCTGGCGTCATACTGTTTACCTGTTCATCTCTGATCCTGTTTATTGAGTCTCCTCTTTCTGTTGGCTAACTGGGCCCAGGGACTGTCCATCTTGCTTCTCTCCCCCACCCCCACCCCCACAGGAATCAAGTTTTCTTTGCTGGAGCTGGTAGCAGCTGGAATTAGGCATCCCTCCTGCTTCCTGCTCTCCCCCTCCCCCAGTGGTAAATTAAAAAGAAAGGCGAAGTGGGTACCAAGTGGCCAAGGTCTGTCACTAAGCAAAAAGTGCACAACAGAGTTAGTGCAAGAGATTTACTGGAGGAGGGGGAGAGTGAAAGAGGCCATGTTGGAGTGGCGACATGAGAGAGGCAGACGGACAGACAGACAGAGAGACAGAGAAGAAACAAGAGGAAGAAGAGAAGCAAGAGAGGAAAGAAGAGGCAAGAGAGGAGCAAGAGGGGTAAGAGAGGAAAGAGGCAAAGACAGCGAGCTGTGCCTGGCGGGCACTTTTAAGAGGTGCACATGTCGCAGAGCACCTGGCCTGGCGACAGGGATGACATAATTGCTTTGGTGACTGAGGCAGACTGCTGCTTACTGGAACCTAACATCCCCCATTGCACTCTGGGAAACAGTTTCAGAGCTGTTTTGTGGTGATCCTCCCTTCAATTTACAAAAGAGAGACTCGCTGTTCAGGGAGGTCACGTGGATCTTTGGCGGTCACGTGGAACTTTGAGCTGTTGGGTCCTCAGTGTCTGCTCTTGAGCCTCTTTGTTCTCTCCAGGAAGAAACTACGCATTTCTCTCAGACTCGCTACAGAGATAGCATTCTGCTTTCTTTTCTCCTAAGGTGGTTGCCATCCATGTCTTCTTTCTAGCTTCCAGAAGTTTCCTATCAGAGCTTTAAAAACTACAAGCAGCTTGTGAGACATGAGTGGGTTTCAGGGGGAGGATGTTAACGGGCTTGGAAACCCAAGGCCTTCACTGGTTTACAGCTGCCGTTAACTTCACAGGTTGGGCGGAGCACCCGGCATCCGCCCCACGGTCTCCTGGTCTCCCGTACACTTGCATGCTCCCTCATCTCCAGTGCTTGGTTGTTGGTTGCTAACAAAACAGGAGCGTTTGATAACTTGCTGAGCTGTGAAAGATACAGGATTCTTACAAAGGAATGAGGAATCTTATGAAAAAAGCGAGGGTGACTTAGAACGATGCTCCCACCAAGTCAGTATCAATACTGTATCCCCATAAGGGTTGCCCTTGACCACCGCCATCAGGCAGACCAGCATTTTGTTTCCCTACTCTCAGACTCTTGAAGAATGTCTAAAACACGGGCTCTTAACATCTCAGATTCATCTTGCAGACGGCCTTGGAGCACTCATTTATTCGACACTTTCTTCGGTACCTTGTCCTGTAAGAGTTGAAAGGAGAAAACAGATGGAGGTCAATTTATCAGAGACAGAGCCCCTGTTGCCTTGATGGACCACCATGCCTGGGTTTCTGCTGTGTGACCTGCTCTTCCTGAGATTTTCCCATATCTCAAGCCTGTCCATCTGACTTCATTGATTTAGTCAGCTCTAATGACCTAACAACTTGGGTCAGCGGGATGCCTTAGTGGGCAAAGGTATCTGCCACCAAGCCTGGCAACCTGGGTCCCGTGGGGTGGAAGGAGAGAAATGACCCCCTTCCCACGACATAATGTAACCAAATAATAATAATAATAATAATAATAATAATTTCCCCCTCATGCTGTGGAT
This sequence comes from Peromyscus leucopus, assembly GCF_004664715.2. NCBI lineage: Eukaryota > Metazoa > Chordata > Mammalia > Rodentia > Cricetidae > Peromyscus > Peromyscus leucopus. The sequence goes on along the minus strand of NC_051066.1, from coordinate 29,646,928 downwards.
AGCCCTGCTTTTGCTCTCCGCCAAAGTCCCAGACAGATCGCCCTGGCAGACTAGTAAGGCAGTTAGCAAGTGACACAGGAGGCTGGAGCCTGGGATCAGGAGGAGAGCCAGCAACTCTTTAAAAAACAAAGCTAAAACATATGCCCCATTTTGGGCAGATTAGCACCAGCATTCTCTGCTTATGAAAATAATAGTGGCCTTTACAGCCACTCCTACTCACAATCTAAGAGCAGGGCAAAGGCCCGTTGCTCTTCCTCTGAAGCTCATATTTGTCTTACCAGGGCCAAAGGGAATGACTCACTAATGAGGCCCAGATTTCCCTTGGTCTGACATGCCAAGGCCATTGTTTAGCAATATTTGAGAGCAAACCCTAAAACATAGCACAAATCTAAAGTGTCCAATAAATTAGCCAAGAAATACAGATTTCAGACTAACAATATTATACCATTCCTATAGAATCAGTTAAACAAAACAATTCAGTTAGGTTTACAGTGTGACCTGACGTTCCTTTTTTTTTTTTTTTTTTTAAAGCCACGGCTTTGTTAAAGATCCTACAGGGCCAATGCCTGCTTGGAGCTTTGTGATTGTAGAGTATCAGAATGTTGCAGATCCAGAGCTAAAATTCTCTGGCTATGTTTAGTCCCCTTAAGAGGCATTCATTGCTTACCTCTAACACCCTCGTGACTATCAGGTGAACCCTTTGCAATGTTTTAACAAACCACTGGTTTCCATGAACCCACAACCTAAGATCATCATCAGATAGTGTCTGAAACCTGTAGTAGAGATGTCTCCATTTTACTGTAAGCTGCCTACCTGATACCCCCTGCAATGCTTTGGAAAACACGTTGGTTTGTGACTTTCTTTTATTTTGTAACTATACAAACTCCATGAAATGATTTCTACACTGGAACATGTTATTTGGAGCAAACTGAATCTGTATTCCCAGGGGGTCTGTGGTCACACATATTTGGCTCAAGAATAAACTCTTGTTCCCTTTGAAGCAAGGACCCTGTTTTACATGGAGAACATTAAGAGTTATTGCACGTTGGCAGCATTCTAATATAACACGCAAAGATACCCACCATGCTCAAGAGTATATGTAGGTTCAAGATCTTCAAATATAAGTACTAGGACTTGGGGATGGTTCAGTGGGTGGAGCGCTTATTTTTCCCGTGCAAGTATGAGGACTTGAGTCTAGAGTCCCAGGGCCCACATAAAAGCTAGGCAGGGGTGGTAGTTGCCTGTAATCCTGGCCCTTGGGGGTGGAGACAAAAGATGTCCAACACTAGTTGGGATCGGGGAGCTCTAGTTTCAATGAAAAGACCTTGCCTCAAAAGGTAACAGCGGAGAGCCATCAAAGAGGACACCCATCATCATTTTCATGACCCCACAGGCACACCCATACATGTGCTTGTTCACTCCCCTACAGGTGTGTGCACACATATGAACTTGTATACACATATCCGTACATCACACACACACACACACACACACACACACACACACACACACACACACGGGAAAAAAGAGAATTTATACTAAAGAAATGCATGAGGAGGGCTGGAGTAGTTCAGTTGATGGAGTACTAGTCTAGCATGCGGGAGGCCCTGGGTTCGACCCCAGCACTACATAAGCCAGGTGTGGTGGTGCACACCTGTACTCCCAGCCTGAGAGGTGGAGGCAGGATAATCAGAAATGTAAGGTCATTATCAGCCACCAAGCAAGTGTGAGGACAGTCTGGGCTACGTGAGACTCTGTGACGACAACCTCCCACACCCCAGATCTTATTTTTAAAACTAATTTCATAGCTGGGCACAGTGGCACATGCTTTTAATTTTAGCACTCGGGGATCTGAGACAGGAGTATTGCAGTATGAGGCCAGCCTGGGCTACAGAGCAAGAAAGTAGAACAGAAAGGGCTGTAGGTTAGGTCCAGTAGTGGAGTGCTTGCCTAGCTTGAGAAGAGTCCTGGCTTCTCACTCAGCATTGGAATAAAAAATTAAACAACAATATAGCCATACATGAGGTGAAAGCTGACAGGGATCTTGTCTAATCTCCCTCTCCCACATCCCATTTCTTCTCCATAGTTAACCTCACCTGTGGTTAGATGTGTTTCCTTTCACATCTGGTGGTGACTTTTTATTCCTACGTAGCTATTCACACACTGATCAACATGCATTTTTACATACTCGTCTTATCCAGGACATTCTGTGACATGCTCTTTTCACTTATTTACCATAGCTGGGGGACCTTCTCATATCAATACATATCAATACCTCCTTCAATTTTAAAGAGTGGACACAGAATTCAGGTTGTTGGCATTTTTTTTTCTCTAGCAGCCAGGCTGTGGTGGCACATGCCTTTAATTCCAGCATGCCAGAGGCAGAGGCAGGAGGATCTCTGAGTTTGAGGACAGCATGGTTTCCAGGAAAGCCAGTATAGGTGGAGTTTTTTGTCAGGATCATCAGTCAGCTCTGTCTCACCAGCCAGCTCCCAAATAACCACACAGAGACTTATTAATTATAAATGATCAGTCAATAGCTTATGCTTATTGCTAACTTGCTCTTGCAACTTAAATTAGCCCATATTTCTTATCCACCCTTTGCCATGAGGCAGTACCTTCTTTCAGTGTGGCATGTTCATCTCTTGCTTCTCTTGGCCACTCCCCAGATTCCCATGACTCCGCCCTTCTTCCTCCCAGTGTTCTCTTTGTCCTTAAACTCTTGCCTAGCTATTGGCCAGTCAGCTCTTTATTAACCAATGTGAGTAATACATATTTACAATGTAGAAAAAGATTGTTCCACAGCAAGCCAGGGCTGCACAGAGAACTCTTGTCTTGAAACAAACAAACAAACAAACAAACCACAAACAACCTATCTCTGCAAACATGTCTATGCTATGTTGTCTATTGTCAAATGCACTTACTTAAGTGGAAAATTGTTCTCAGAAGTGGAATTGTTGGCTAATGTTTGTGAATGTTTAATATGTTGAAGATCCTGTCTTCCCAGCCTCCCTTACTAGAGAGCCTGAGTGTCTTTGTTCAGATCTGACACCTGTCCTGTATTATCAGGCAGAACACATCTTATTGTTTGAACAGTGTATTCAGGGAAAGCACTTTCATGGTATGCAGTAGAACAAACAGCAATTTCACTTCCTGACCCCCATTCATTTGAAGAATGAATATGAATAGAATGGCCAGGCTGGATGTGATAGTGATGCTTATAATCTAGTGCTCAGGAGACTGAGGCAGAAGGATCATAGATCTGAGGCTAGAATAGTTTATAAAGTGAGATCCTTTCTAAAACCAACCATCCAACAAAAACCAAACCAACAAAACCCCCAAATAACAAAAAGGCAGTGTTTACTTGTTGTGTTATATTTTGATTTCATTCTGAAAATAAAGCTTATTTTGAGTCAGAGGGTGGAGCTAGCCACTAGCTGACCAAAATTAACCATAGAGGTTTTGAGGACTGTGGACAGATAGGAGACAGGAAGTAGTAAGGCGGGGCTGAGTAAGGTGGAGGAAGGAGGAAGAGGTAGGAAGTCACTGGTGGCTGTTCCTCTGCTTCTCTGATCTTTCAGGTTCTTACCCCTATATCTGATTACTGATTTTTTATTGATGATGAATAGTTAGTTAAACGCTTCATTTACTTGACTTTTACATTGCTTGCTAAGGAATCTATCAGTGCCAGCTCATGTCAATTTTAGAACTAATTTGTGTAGGCCTACAATACCCTAATTCTTTTTTTTTTTTTGGTTTTTCGAGACAGGGTTTCTCTGTGTAGCTTTGCGCCTTTCCTGGGACTCACTTGGTAGCCCAGGCTGGCCTCGAACTCACAGAGATCCGCCTGGCTCTGCCTCCCGAGTGCTGGGATTAAAGGCGTGCGCCACCACCGCCCGGCTCCTAATTCTTAAATTAATTAAATATACAAGCTACATCTACAATCTTAGCAAGGTATTTATCTTTTAAAAGCATCTCAAGACACACAGAACAAGCATTCCTGTACACAGTGGCACTGATGGGCAGTGTTGAACCACCCTCTGCACTGAACTAATTTGCATGAGTGGCTCACAGAACACAGGGGAATCAGGATTACTGTTTTATTGGAAAGGAGACACCCGAGGACACTAATACACTCATGGAGAGATGCAGAGGGTGAGTATGGGAAAAGGAGCTCAGAACTCCCTTGCCTTCCAACCTCTAAGATCTCCTGTGAGTTTGGCTGCCTGGAAGCTCCCTGAACTCTGTCTCTGGGGGTTTTATGGGGACTTTACTGTGAAGGACTTTGCTGGAAGACTTGGCAGAGAAGCACAACAAAGCCTGTGTATGGAGAGTCTTCCTTTCCTCTCTACAGCACCAGGAATGAGGAGGGTCACATGACCTGAGAGACAAGTTGGTCAGAGTCACGATTCAGGAACTAGCAACAAAAATCAAAATATGAATCATAAGAGCACAGTTTACTTTTAGGTCAAGCCACCAGCCAGTCATGTTGTCACCATCGTCTGCTTCTCACATTCAGAGACAATTTGTGTCTCTAATTTCTGGGTGTTTGAAGGGTTTGGCAACCATTTCTGCCTGCTTCTTGGCATCTTGACGCTCAGCTCCATGCCAACATTGACTTTCTGCTTCCTCTCTCGTGGGGAGTCGGTAGTCACAGCCTGTTTGTGCCACCCATTGCGTGTTATGCATGACTCTTCTTCCTCTCTGTGCGTGGGCCGTTTCGATGATTTGCTTTCCATTTCTTTCCCATCATTTCAGTGAGATTCTGAGTGACAGCAAGAGCGAGCAGGAGTTTTCCCTTGCCAATTGGTAGGGCGGTGCAGACTTCTTGCCATGTGCCATCCATGGATTAGTGTCATGACATCGCTGTGCTCACGGAGGTCAGCTGACCCTGTTGACTGTGTTTTCAGTGGTCAGCAGACAGCTCTGCTCACTGCTCTTCACTGTCCATTCTGCCATCCTTGTCAGTAATGGGATTCTCAAGTGGGTATTAAGCTGGATTTCTGTTGCAGGGCTTAGTGGGTGGTAGACTTCATGAGCCAATATAGGGGCATATATGTATATATATACATATATTACATATACATATATTACACACATGGAACAAAAGGTGTAATATATGTAATATATATATTACACAATGGAACAAAAGGCGCTGATGAGCGCCAACCTTGCTGTCTAGAGTATAGACATGGACAGTTTAGATGAAGATGGCAGAGCAACAGTCGGGGAACTAGGGAGCAACACAGCCAGAAATCGGAGTCTGGAATCATCTCAGCCTGATGCTTGGATGTTACTGAGGACAGAAATTAACTTTAGATTTTATCTTGAGCAAAACTGGAATTGCATTTTATTGATTTTTTCTAGTTATGTGTTATTTATATGTTAACACAGAGAAAGCCTCATTTTTATCCACAATAAACTACCATTTTGAATATGGAAAAAACAATGCTTTAATAGTGGGGAAGTTGAGAATTGGGACAAAGAGGAAGGAAAGGGAAAATTGTTAAGAAGAATTTTATTTCTGGAAGTGATCTTATACTTTGGTGAAATAAGATACCATGCCTTTAAGATGTACGGAACAGAACCCGTCCTCATTGCAATCCTTTCTGTACAGGTAGGCTTCTGTGCCCACGTGACTTTTCTATTTATAACAGCGAGAAGGTGGAGGAAAATAACATTTTATTCTACTTGGTAGTTGACTGGTGCCATTCATCATTTGTAAAAAAATCTGTCTCCTTTTTCCCATTCCTATATTTTAGCCAGACATGATGTCATATGAATCTGTTATATTTTCTTCTGAGGTAAAAAATTATTATTAGGTTTCTCATACTTTTATTAACGTTGTCTTCTGGTTCCTTCCCAGAGATCTGACAAAACACGCTGTGAGTAACACTGATCCACAGCTACACTATGAGGTGTTCCCACTCTGTGCCAGCACAGGAAGAGCCCTATAAGGAGAGATCCAGTACACCACAGTTTGAACAGCTTTTCTCTGTGGTTCAGCCTCCTCCTCACTTTTTCCCCACCGTGTCTGGGGAGGACCAATATGTCTTACTTCTTTAACATTGACTGAAAGCAATTCAGCGCTGAAAGTCCAACTTCCATTTTTAAGAAATCCAATCAGTTCCAGGCGGTGGTAGTGCACACCTTTAATCCCAGCACTTGGGACACAGAGGCAGGCAGCTCTCTGTGAGTTGGAGGGCAGCCTGGTCCACAGCCTGGCTTGGCAGTGAACAACTTTACTGGCTGAGCATCTAACGGGACCTCAGTTCAATGAGTTTTGACAAATCAAGACACTATTTCTACCACCTGAGAGATTTCCTCCTCACAGACCTGGACAGCATATACTCTGCTGTGGGTTCAATGTCTGTTCTGCAAAAGCCACATGGAAATTTGCTGCCCTTGCAATAGTAGTGAGTATTAAAAGTATTAATTATGGCTGGGCAGTGGTGGTGCACGCCTTTAATCCCAGCATTCGGGAGGCAGAGGCAGGAGGATCTCTGTGAGTTTGAGGCCAGCCTGGGCTACAGAGTTTCAGGAAAGGCTCCAAAGCTACACAGAGAAACCCTGTCTCAAAAAAAGAAAAAAAAGAATTATGAATAATGTCATGTGTCAAGAAGTAGGCTCATGGGGCTAAAGAAATGGCTGAGCAGTTGAGAGCACTGGCTGCTTTTCTAGAGGACCTACATTTGTTCCCAGCACCCATGTCAGGTGATTCACAATAGTTCCCGGAGACCTGATGCCCTCTTCTGGCCTCTGAAGGCACTGCATACATGTGGTGCACAGAGGTGAAATACCTATACCTAAAATAATACTAAAATTTCAAAAACAAGTTTTAATAATATAAATATATTACTTATATGTGTACTTAATATACATTAAGTATAAACATGAACTAATACATAAATACATCAAAAAAGGAAGTGTGACCTACAAGAGGTGCTTAAATGATTCTTAAAGCAGAGAAATTGTGAGATCACAAATATCTTAGCTCACTAAGTGTTTTGCCTGATTTGTGCTGCAAGGGTGGATAACTTTCAGTACACAGTGGGTCATTTGCAGTCTCAGCTACCAGACGTGGGACTGTTAGGAACATTCTGTGTCCTTTAGTGAACATGTGCTATTTCAGATGTTCTATTTGGGGCTGGAGAGATGGCTCAGGGGTAAAGAGCACTATCCTTGCAGGCAAAGCGTCCTTTAAGAAAGTTGTGTTTTGTTCTGAGACATGGTCTCCCTCTGCAGTGCATTCTGTCCTCACAGGCAGCCGTCCTCCTGACTCAGTCTCCCACAGGCACAAGTTGCCATCTTGCAAATATCACCTAGTTGGATCTTCCCTCGTCTGCCAGCCTTGAAGTCTATTTTGTCTGTCAATCACTTGTTCAGTCCACTCCTGTTAAATGTCTTTTCTGATATGTAAGGTTTTAATCAACAGTGTCATTGTCTTTTCCTGCTCTCTGTTTCTCTTTTCTTGCTTTCTCTTGGATGGTATCAACTAACTTAAAATGTTTCATTCCTCTGCTCAGTGGTGGCACACACCTGTGATCCCAGCACTCAGGAGACAGATTTTGAGTCCAGCCTGGTCTACAGAGTGAGATCCAGGACAGCCAGGGCTACACAGAGAAACTCTGTCTTGAAAAACAAGAAAACAAAAGAAAAAAGTTTCATTTCTGTTTCTCTACTGACATATTTTTTTAACCTATCCCTTTTAAGTGCTAATTTTTAGTCTTGCTGAGACCATAAGAGCCATCTCTAATTTGTCACTGACTACAAATACTATTTTGCTCTTTAAAACAATTTTATAGGGCTGGAGAGATGGCTCAGAGGTTAAGAGCACTGACTGCTCTTCCAGAGGTCCTGAGTTCAATTCCCAGCAACCACATGGTGGCTCACAACCATCTGTAATGAGATCTGGTGCTCTCTTCTGGTCTGCAGTCATATATGCTGTATACATAATAAATAAATAAATAAATAAATAAATAAAAACAATATTACAATCTTGTAACTGGGCAACAGCTCTGTTATCACTTTCGTTTTTAGTGCTCTGGTTGACATGTATGTTACTTCTATAATACATTGCTAATTTCTTGTTTGCTATTATTACATCTAAATAAAAATAATAATGCGTTGTGAGGTGCATATAAATTTATAGTAAATATAAAAGTAATGTGTTGATTTAGAATACCAATGTACATTTTATTTATCTAATTATTTTCACTTTCAGGTGTTCTACAGTTTATCTTGTTTCATGTTGTAACGTTTTCCTCAGCTCTTTGTTTGTTTGTTTTTGTTTTTTGGAGACAGGGTTTCTCTGTGTAGCCCTGGCTATCCTAAAATTTACTCTGTAGACCAGGCTGGCCTTGAACTCACAGAGATTCTGCTGCTTCTGCCTTCTGTGAGTGCTGAGACTAAAGGCATGTGCCACCACCACCTGGCATTTCCTCAGCTTTTAACTTAAAGAATTTCTCTTGGATGTTGGAGACACATTCTTTATGTTTTCTTGAAAAATGTCTTCGTTTGGGGGCTGGAGAGATACTCAGCAGTTAAGAGGGCCCATAACTTAAGAGATGGCTCTTACAGAGGTCCCAAACTTAGTTCCAGTACCTATGTTAGGCTACTAACATCCTCCTGTAGCTCCAGTTTCCAGGGATCCTGCACCTCTGGTTTCCAGAGACCCCTGCAATCATGTACATACACACACACACACACACACACACACACACACACCCTCACACAATTAAATAGGAAGTATTTTTAAACATCTTCATTTTGCCTTCAAAATGCATATTCAATGTGTGTTTTTAATTCCCCATTTCTGAAAGTTACCCTTCCCCTTGTATTAAAACAACTTATTATTTTCACCCCTCCTCCACAGTCTTTCTCATCTCCTCCCACTCACAATGACCCCTTCTCAACCCTAGCAAGGCCCCTCCGATTTTCATGTCTTGTGTGTAGGATCCATTGAGTTAGGGTTGCTTGTATGCGCATGAGTAGGGAATCAGTTCCTGGAGTGTGGACATAACAGTGGCCACACCACTGAAGAAAGTACAGCCAATATCTCAGGGAGTCATGTTCCCTGGAGCAATGTTCCCCTGCACTTTAAAGATATTACTCCTGAACTGGCTGCTCTTGTGTGTCAACGTGACATAAGTCAAGAGTCCTCAGAGGAAGGAGCCTCAGCTGAAAAAATGCCTCCTTGAGATTCAGTGTGAGGCATTTTCTCATTCAGTGATCAATAGGGGAGGGCCCAGCTCATGGTGGGTGGTGCCTTCCCTGGACTGCTGGTCCTGGGTTCTATAAAAGGTAGGTTGAGCAAGCCATGAGAATCAAGCCAGGAAGCAGTGCCCATCCACAGCCTCTGCATCAGCTCCTGTGTCCAGGATCCTTCCCTGTCTGAGCTCCTGTCCTGACTGCCTTCAGTGATGAACGGTGATATGGAAGTGTAAACCAGATAAACTCTTTCCCCCGTGAACTTTCCCTTTGGTCATGGTGTTTTGTCACAGCAATAGAAACCGTAACTAAGACAACTCCATTAGCTTTTAGCCTTTAGTAGTAGTATTATTTGGATTAAAAAAAATCAGTTGTAATTCAAGTTCTTGTTCCCCTCTTTATATTGTTTTCTAGTTTGCTTGAAGATTTTGTTTTCAGTAGCTGGCCTGTACTGTTCTTAGGATGTGGGATTCGTGTTGTTTGCTTGCTTTTGAGACAGTCTCCATCTACCTGTGGCTGGCCTGGAAGCAGAACTGGATATGTAGACCAGGTTGGCATTAGACTTAGGACAATCATCCTGCCTCTGTCTCTGAGGCACTGGAATTTTGGTGTGAGCCATTAAGCCAGGCTTGTATTTATTTATTTAGGTTTTTTTTTTTTGAGACTGTCTGATGCAGCACAGGGTGGCCTCAAACTTGTGCAGTCTAGCCTTGAAACCCTGACCTTCCTGCCTCTGCTTCCAAAATGCTGAGATTATACGTGTGTGTCATTATGCCCAGCTATGTGTATTTTCTTTATGTTTTTTTTCTGTTGAGCTTTACTGAACTCCCTGGACATGTAGGGTTTTACAGTAAATTTTAGGCAACTACTGACTACTAATCTCATAATTTTCTTTTATTCCATCCTCTCTCCTAGGAAATGACAAGGATCCAAGTGCATACTTATTAGACCCACTTTTGGATTCTCTGTTCTGTTTTGTTTATTATTTTTTTTCCCTTTATGGTACTGGGATAGAACTAAGGGTCTTACATGTGCTGGGTGATCTTGAATTTTGACTTGTATTCAAGTTCATTGATCCTTTCCTTTGTTTTGGACTGCTGTTAAACCCATCGAAGTGATTTATCTTGTATTTTAAAAACTTATTTATTTATTTATTTGTGTGTGTGTGTGTGTGTGTGTGTGTGTGTGTGCCACAGTGTGCATGCAGAGATCAGAGGAAAATTTGTGTAGCTCTCCTGTTACCATATAGGTCTCAGGCTTGGCAGCAAACACTGTTACCTGATGAGCCAACCACCTTGCTGGCCCAAATTGGTATGTAAAGACATGTATATGTAAACATATATTAAAATTAAATATTAATATATAAATACACATACATACATTTAAAATTTTAGACTTATTTATGTCTAAGAGTGTTTTGCCTGCATGCATGTAGGTGTACCACATGTGTGCCTGGTACCTGTGGAGGTCAGAAGATGGAGTTAGAGCTCCTGAAAGTGGAGTTACAGTTGTGAGCCATCATATGGGTACTGGGAACTGAATCCAGGTTCTCTGCAAGAGCAGTGAAGGCTTTTTTTTCTTCCTTTTCTTTTTCTTCGAGACAAGATTTCTCTGTGTAATCCTGGCTGCCCTGGAACTCTCTCTGTAGGCCAGAATGGCCTCGAACCAGAGATCTGCCTGCCTCTGCCTCCTGAGTGCTGAGATTAAAGGCGTGCGCCACCAGCATCCAGTCTGAACTCTTGTTTTTGATCCCTAGACTCCTGTTAAAGTTTCAGGGTGAAATGTCCCCCAGGCTCATGGTCAACTTTGGTCTCCAGTGGGGTTGGGGCTGTGGGAACAAGAGGGGGCGGGGTGGGAGGTAGGGAGTGGGGTTGTGGGGGTGCTATTTTGGGAGGAGGTGGAAACTTTAGGGGGTGTGGCTTAGCTGCTGGAAGTGTCTGGTGTGTGTGGGGGGTGGTCCTTGGGGCACCTTATGTCTGATCCTTCCTGTCTTTGCTTCCGGTCTGCCCTGAGGTGGAGAGCCTCTTTCTACACATGCTCCCACAGCCAGCATCCCTGTTGGGGTACATGGGGCCAAGCCACCATGGGTTGACATTCTGAATGTGGGAGCCAAAAGGAACCCTTTCTCCTTTTAGTTGTCTGTTGGACATTTTATACCAGCAATCATAAAACTAAGACAGTTCTCTAGAAGAAAAAACAAAACAAAACAAAAAACAAGGCAACAAACAGTAAAAACCACATCAAGACCCTCGGAACTTGAACGTGGTGTCTGGTAGAACCATAGCCTGACAAAATGATTTCGAAGGTGCTTGTGTTTGTTAAGCCTTGTACTGTATGTAGCCTCATAGCAGACATGAACACAAATCATCTTCCTGCCTGCCTCTCATAATATGCAGGGCTGTTCCTTCAGTGAGTTGGGAAAGGTAATGGACAGGGTGAGTGATAGTTCATGTGGAGCTACTCTGTTCTCTCTATGGAACCTAGGCTAACAATTTTTGCAATAAGAAGTATTTCCTCTTTTTTTTTTTTTGAATCACATATAACATTTTAAATACTTGTAACTATTCAATTGAATCTTGGAAATTAAGACTTGTAAAATTTTTGTACAATTTTTGGATAATGGAATTCCATTAGTTATTTATCAAGATCTTAAAATCATTCTCTGAAACATAATAGCTTTCAGCAACACACGCTTATTATTTCATGCAATTTTGAAGGCCAGAAATGCAGGGGTGGTAAAAATGGGTGGTTCTGGCTCACAGTCTCTGATGACATTGTAGGAGTCATCGCAGAGCAGAAGTTGGCCTGGACAACCCACTTCCAAGCTTACGCACATGGTGAGTGACTGGCATGGATTCCTCATAGGCCATGGCTTAGGAGGCTCTGTTCTTTGCCAGTGGGACTTTCCCTTGGATTCTTGAGTATCCTCACAAGACAGCTGGCTTGCCTAGAATGAGGGGAGAGAGAGAGAGAGAGAGAGAGAGAGAGAGAGAGAGAGAGAGAGAGAGAGAGAGAGAGAGAGAGAGAGAGAGAAAGAGAGAGAGGCAGACAGAGACAGACAGAGACAGAGACACAGAGAGAGACACAGAGAGAGAGACAGACAGACAGACAGAGACAGAGGAGATGCAGTGAAACACACACACACACACACACACACACACACACACACACACACACACACACACAGACCAAGAAGGAGGTCAGTCTTTTATGATGTAATCTGAGAAGTAACATCTGCTCACTGCTGCTGCTGATCTCACAGACCAAACCTGCCCTTATGTGGGAATACCCAGAGGAGGGTATCATTGTGTGATTTGTTTTTTGTTTGTTTTAGTAACGTTCATCTACTTTTCTGTTAATTTGTCTTAATAAATAAATAAATAACTTTATTTAAAACTTTTAAATTGTATTTATCGTGTTGGTCAGGTGTGTTGGTACATACCTTTAATGCCAGTATTTGGGGGACAGAGATGGGTGGATCTATGTGTATTGAGGTCAGCCTGGGGTACATAGCTAGTTCTAGGCCAATCAAGGTCACATAGTGAGACCCTGTCTTTAAAAACAAACAAACAAACAAACAAACAAGGTATGTGCGTGTGCGTGTGTGTGTGCGCGCGCGCGCGCGTGTGTGCGCTTGTGTGTGCGTGTGGGTGCTAAGCCCGCAGCACAGTGCACGTGTGAAGGTGAGAGGACAGCTTGTGGGGGTCCGTCCCCACCTTCCACCACGTGAGTCCTCAGGCTAGCATCCACTTCATCAGGCCTGGCAGCAAGCACTTTACCCAAGAGTTACCTCATGGACTCCCTGCTTGTTTGTTCAAACATTTTAAGGCTTATAGCCCAGGCAGGCTTCAAACTCAATACAGAGGAACACTGGCCTTGAACTCCCCATCGTTCCAGTACTAGGACTACAGGCACGTGCCACCATGGCTGCTTTTATCCATCCTAGTTGACTTACGGTTGGACTGTTAGTTCTTAGTCTTTCATTATGCCCACACCCAAAACTCCATATAAGCACAGATTCCTTCTTTGGTCCTGAACATTATTGAACAAAACAAACCAGAATGATATTTGGTCCATTAGAAGTGTCTGAGCTAGGCACAGATACCTTTCATTCTAGCATATAAGAGGCTAAAGCTGGAGCATCACAGTTTGAGACCTGCTTGGGCTATCTAGTGCTTTCCGGAAACCTAAAGTACATGAGTGAGACCATGTCTCAAAACACCAAAACCCAAACCAAACCAAACTGAAACCAAAGCCAGACATTTGGGACTTCTGACCTTCCTCTGGTGTTGCACGAATCCTCTATGGTCTTATTAAAAACCCAGAGTCAGATGTCAGGGTGAAAACTGAAAGTTCAGAGAAGCAGAGCAAGCCACAGCCACCACCTCTTACCTCACCAACTCCTCAGCCTGAAAGCCAGAATTCCTGTCTCCTCCTCCCTTTTATTTCTTTCTCTGCTCAGCCATATCACTTCCTGTCTCAATCTTTCCTAGTGCTGGGATTAAAGGTGTGTGATCCCAAGTGCTGGAATTAAAGGTGTGTGCCACCACTGCCTGGCTCTTTCTCTTTTAGACTGGATTAATTTTCTGTAGCCCAGTGTGGTCTTGCTCACAGAAATCCAGATGGATCTCTGCCTCTGCTTCCCAAGTGCTAGGATTAAAGGTGTGTGCCACCACAGCCTGGCCTCTATGTTTAATCCTGTGGCTTGTTCTGTCCTCTGATCTTCAGGCAAATTTTATTTGTTCAGAATATCACACTCTGGTTCTGCATTCTGCAGCACAACTGTTGAGTTGCATTTACTAAAATTTCCACAGCGCTTTCCAAACCTTCTCTCAAGCTTTCTATTTTGCAGAATTCCTGATCCCCTACATAAGAAAAATAGATTTAAAAAATCCTAGTAAATGAAATCAAACTATTCAGAAGTGAATTTCAATGCTCTTCTGACCAATTCCCCCTCTTTCTAAAATCTTAAAACGTTCTTGCTCACACTTCAACTCTAAGTCTGGGGAGTGTATACATGAAGGCTTAAGAGTTTAGCATCATAGCTCAGTGCTCCCACTGAGCACAATCCCATGGCCAGCTGTGCCGCTTAATCTCAGTCACACAGAGTACATGTCTCAAAGTTAAAGCACTCATTCTGCCAAGTACTGATGCCTGACAATGTGACATATTTGCTTAAAGTGTTGGACCCCAAAGTTTAGGGTCTCAAGTGGGCACCCCAAGAACCCAGACTCCAGTCCAGTTGATGCAACAGCACGAGGATTTATTATTGAAGCTTCTTCTGTACAGAAGGGCAAACTCTGCTCCTAAGAGCAAGAGCTGCAACTTGCTGCAGCCCCATGAGTGCTGTTTAAAGGAAAAACCCACAAAACCCACAAGATTACAATTTCCATATAATGTCATTTCGATTGATTTATGTCTAGAAGCTAATTTCATAAGATCATTGTCTGGTTACAGAGTGATCACAGAGGGGAGTACAGTTACATGTCAGTGTGCACATTTTTCTTGAAACCTCAAGGCGGGTATCAGGGCGGGAGTGGAGTTTACAAATAGGTCACGGTGGTCCTTCCTGGAACACCTGCAACTATCCCAGTCACAGTTGAGCACATCTCTTAACAGAAATCTTTTTCCATTGTTACATTGTGGCAGGGGTGGTTGAACAATGGCTGAGTGAGCTTGCCCTTGGAACTAGATTTTTAGTTTCTCATTTCCTGGGACTTAGGGGGTGTAAGCCTGAAGGGTTAGGGTCTTTCAAAAGTAGACTTGAAGATGAGGGGCCCAAGAAGCAGACAGAGAGGAGGAGGAGAAGAAAAAGAAGAAGAGAATCATGGGTACAACGGACACAATAGTATGCATTTCTCATCTCAGCCATTCAGCAGGATGAGGCAGGAGAATCACTTGAAGATTAAGACCAGCCTCCACTGGTCTTTTTTGTTTGTTTGTTTTTTGAGACAGGGTTTCTCTGTGTAGCCTTGGCTGTTCTGGAACTCACTTTGTAGACGAGGCTGGCCTCGAACTCTCAGAGATCGGCCTGCCTCTACTTCCCAAGTGCTGGGCCACAACTGATCTTAAACAAACACATTTTTTTATATGGATGGCTCTAGGTGATGGATGCACAGTCAAGTTTGACAGCAGGCCCCCACCTTGTGCAGAGCTCTTAGCTCCCATGCATTGCTACCTACCTCAGATGGACACTGTGGGGATTTGGAGATGCCTATTTGACGTGGATTTCAATTTTCCAGTTTGTCTTTGATTTTATAAGCACATGTGTGGGTGTGTGCTTTTCATCTATTCCTCTTTTTCTCCAAGGCTAATTAACCTTTCATCTTTGCTCCAGAGAGAGAGCCCATCATCCTTGGCTACCTTATCTCCTTCACAAATGCATCTAAGCGGCTTCAACTCTAAAAAGCTTTCCCTTCCTTGCTTGACTCCCTTCCGCTGGTGTCTAGTTCCTAGTTCCTCACTGTGTAATGATAGACAGCCAAGTATCTCCCTTCTTTGCTGGTCACAGCATCTGCCACAGGAATCTGAAGTCTGCTGACCACTCTCTGCATTTTAATTTTACTTCAGCAAGTCACAACACCTTATATTCTTCCTACTTAAAACTTTATCTCTACTTGCTCTGATAAAAACACAGAAAGTTAGATTCCCTATTTTCATTAATATTTGATTTATCTTCTAATAGGAAAATGAGCCAATTATCCAGGGGTGAAAATGCTTACTACCATTTTTTATCCAGGCTTCTCACCTTCAAAGTACTCAGAGATAGCTCATACTACTTCTTCTGTGAAAGAAAGGCAAACCATGATTCACTGTTCCTTAGCAGTAAATGACACAGTAATGGGGTAGTCACTGGCAGTGGTGGTCTGGATTCTCCGCTCCGCCATTCACTGGCTGACCCAACGCCACGTATTTATCTTCTGCGAAATGAGATGAAGATAAGAAAATCTAATCTAAGTGGCTTTGAGGTCAAATGCTGATCATGCCTGTCTGGCATGTAGTTATTCATGGTGAATTGTGGCTACAGTCACGGTGGCTGTTTTTGCTATTTTTATAGTTGCTGCCATGCCTACTCCTGTGGTAGCCTCTGATTCTCTCTCTGCCTGTTTAATTTTTCATAGTTTCCTCTTAGGCCTTTTCTAGTCACACAATGAACTCAGATTCTCTGAGTGTTTGTCCAGACCAACTTTTCTTGCTTCTTTGCTCTCTGTAATCTCATTCTTCTGTGGAATGTTGAGCGCCACTTGTATGCAGTTCTTTTATTTTTACTTTTTTGTTTTTTGTTTGTTTGTTTATTTATTTATTTTTGAGTAAAACCAAAACTTGTCCTAAGCCACAGTCATCCTAGGGTCACCCCTGCCATGTAGCCTCCCTGGTTCTGTGGGTTGCAGTCTGATTATTCTTTGCTTTATATCTAGACTCCACTTATGAGTGAGTACATACCATGTTTGTCCTTCTGGGTTTGGGTTACCTCACTCAGGATGATATTTTCTAGTTCCATCCATTTGCCTGCAAATTTCATGCTGTCATTGTTTTTCTCTGCTGAGTAGTACTCCATTGTGTATATGTACCACATTTTCTTAATCCATTCTTTGGTTGACAGACATCTAGGTTGTTTCCAGGTTCTGGCTATTACAAATAGTGCTGCTATGAACATAGCTGAGCATGTATCTTTATGGTATGAATCAGCATTCCTTGGGTATATGCCCAAGAGTGGGATGGCTGGGTCTTGAGGTAGATTGATTCCCAATTTTCTGAGAAACTGCCATATTGATTTCCACAGAGGTTGTACAAGTTTGCATTCCCACCAACAGTGGAGGAGTGTTCCCTTTGCTCCACATCCTCTCCAACATAGACTGTCATTAGTGTTTTTGATCCTTGCCATTCTGACAGGTGTAAGGTGGTATCTCAGAGTTGTTTTGATTTGCATTTCTCTGATGATTAAGGATGTTGAGCATTTCTTTAAATGTCTTTCAGCCATTTGTGATTCTTGTTTTGTGAATTCTCTGTTTAGCTCTCTAGCCTATTTTTTAATTGGATTGTTCAGTATTTTGATGTCTAGTTTCTTGAGTTCTTTATACACTTTGGAGATCAGTCCTCTGTCAGATGTGGGGTTGGTAAAGGTCTTTTCCCATTCTGTAGGCTGTCTTTTGATCTTATTGACCATGTCTTTTGCCCTACAAAAGCTTCTCAGTTTGAAGAGGTCCTGTTTATTAATTGTTGCTCTCAGTGTTTGTGCTGCTGGTGTTATATTTAGGAAGTGATCTCCTGTGCCAATGTGTTTAAGTGTGCTTCCTATTTTCTTTTCTATTAAGTTTAGTGTAACTGGATTTATGTTCAGGTCTTTGATCCACTTGGATTTGAGTTTTGTGCATAGTGACAGATATGGATCTATTTGTAATCTTTTACATATTGACATCCAGTTATGCCAGCACCATTTGTTGAAGATACTTTCTTTTTTTCCATTGTATAGTTTTGGCTTCTTTGTCAAATACCAGGTGTTCATATGTGTGTGGATTAATGTCAGGGACTTCAGTTCGATTCCATTGGTCTGTATGTCGGTTTTTATACCAGTACCAAGCTGTTTTTATTACTATAGCTTTATAGTAGAGCTTTAGGTCAGGGATAATGATGCCTCCAAAGGTTGCTTTATTATACAGGATTCTTTTAGCTATCCTGGGTCTTTTGTTTTTCCATATGAAGTTGAGTATTTTTCTTTCCAAGTCTGTGAAGAATTGTGTTGGGATTTTGATGTGGATTGCATTGAATCTGTAGATTGCTTTTGGTAAGATTGCCATTTTTACTATGTTAATCCTACCTATCCATGAGCATGGGAGATCCTTCCATTTTCTGATATCTTCTTCAATTTCTTTCTTTAGAGATTTAAAGTTCTTATCAGAAAGGTCCTTCACTGGTTTAGTTAGTGTTATTTGTAGGTATTTTATATTATTTGTGGCTATTGTAAAGGGTGATGTTTCTCTGACTTCTTTCTCAGCCCTTTTATCATCTGTGTATAGGAGGACTACTGATTTTTTTGAGTTGATCTTGTATCCTGCCATTTTACTGAAGGAGTTTATCAAGTGTAGGAGTTCCCTGGTAAAATTTTTGGCGTCAGTTATGTATACTATCATATCATCTGCAAATAGTGAAAGTTTGACTTCTTCTTTTCCAATTTGTATCCTTTTGATCTCCTTTTGTTGTCTTACTGCTCTAGCTAGAACTTCAAGTTCTATATTGAATAAATATGGGGAGAGTGGACAGCCTTGTCTTGTTCCTGATTTTAGTGGAATGGCTTTGAGTTTCTCTCCCTTTAATTTGATGGTGGCTGTTGGCTTGCTGTAAATTGCCTTTATTTTGTTTAAGAATGTTCTTTGTATTCCTGATCTCTCTAAGACTTTTTTCATGAAGGGGTGTTAGATTTTGTCAAAGGCTTTTTCAGTATCCAATGAGATAATCATGTGGTTTTTTTCTTTCAGTTTGTTCATATGGTGTATTACACTGACAGATTTTTGTATGTTGAACCATCCTTGCACCCCTGGGATGAAACCTACTTGGTCACGGTGGATAATTTTTTTGATGTATTCTTGGATTCGGTTTGCCAATATTTTGTTGAGTATTTTTGCATCAATGTTCATGAGGGAGATTGGTCTGTAATTATCTTTCTTTGTTGCGTCTTTGTGTGGTTTGGGTATCAGGGTAATTGTAGCCTGATAGAAAGAGTTTAGTAATGTTCCTTCTGTTTCTATTGTGTGGAACAATTTGAAGAGTATTGGAATTAGTTCTTCTTTGAAAATCTGGTAGAATTCTGCACTGAAACCATTTGGTCCTGGACTTTTTTTGGTTGGGAGACTTTTGATGACTGTTTCTATTTCTTTAGGGGTTATTGGTCTATTTAAATAGTTTATCTGGTCTTGATTTAACTTTGGTATGTGGTATCTATCCAGAAAATTGTCCATTTCTTCCAGATTTTCCAATTTTGTGGAGTATAGGTTTTTTGAAGTATGACCTGATGATGATTCTCTGGATTTCCTTGTTGTCTGTTGTTATATCTCCCTTTTCATTTCTGATTTTGTTAATTTGGGTGCTTTCTCTTTGCCTTTTGGTTAATTTGACTAGGAATTTGTCTATCTTGTTGATTTTTTCAAAGAACCAACTCTTACATTTTTTTTTTTTGTATTGTTCTCTTGATTTCTATTTTGTTGATTTCAGCCCTCAATTTGATTATTTCCTGGTGTCTATTTCTCCTGGGTGAGTTTGTTTCTTTTTGTTCTAGAGCTTTCAGTTGTGCTTTTAATTCATTGGTATGAGATTTCTCCTTCTTCTTCTTCTTCTTCTTCTTCTTCTTCTTCTTCTTCTTCTTCTTCTTCTTCTTCTTCTTCTTCTTCTCCTTCTTCTTCTTCTTCTTTTTTTTTGGTTTTTCGAGACAGGGTTTCTCTGTGTAGCTTTGCACCTTTCCTGGAACTCACTTGGTAACCAAGGCTGGCCTCGAACTCACAGAGATCCGCCTGGCTCTGCCTCCCGAGTGCTGGGATTAAAGGCGTGCGCCACCACCGCCCGGCGTTCTCCATCTTCTTTATGTGTGCATTTAGGGCCATGAATTTTCCTCTTAGCACTGCTTTCATAGTGTCCCATAAGTTTGAGTATGTTGTACTTTCATTTTCATTGAATTCTAGGAAATCTTTAATTTCTTTATTTCTTCCTTGACCCATTGATGTTTCAGGTGGGCATTATTCAGTTTCCATGAGATTGTAGGCTTTCTATAATTTTTGTTGTTGTTGAAGTCTAACTTTAATGCATGGTGGTCTGTTGCTGGAGGACTTCTCTCCAGGTTCCCCAAGCCCCGCAGTCCCACAATCCACTTATAAAATAATCACTCAGATGCTTATATCACTTATAAACTGTATGGCTGTGGCAGGCTTCTTGCTAACTATTCTTTTATCTTAAATTAACCCATTTTTATAAATCTATACCTTGCCACGTGGCTGGTGGCTTACCAGAGTCTTTACATGCTGCTTGTCCTGGCGGTGGCTGCAGTGTCTCCCTGCCTCAGCCTCTGCTTCCCAGAATTCTCCTCTCTCCTTGTCCCACCTACTTCCTGCCTGGCCACTGGCCAATCAGTGTTTTATTTATTGACCAATCAGAGCAACAGATTTGACATACAGACCATCCCACAGCAGTGGTCTGATAAGATACAGGAGGTTATTACAATGTTTTTGTATCTGTTGAGATTTGTTTTGTGACCAAGCATGTGATCATATTTTGAGAAGGTTCCATGGGGTGCTGAGAAGAAAGTATATTCTTTTGTGTTAGGATGGAATGTTTTGTAGGTATCTATTAAGTCCATTTGAGTCATAACATCTGTTAGGTTCTTTATTTCTTTGTTAAATTTCAGTCTGTTAGATCTGTCTTTTGGTGAGAGTGGTGTGTTGAAATCTCCCACTACTAATGTGTGAGGCTTGATGTGCATTTTAAGCTTTAGTAGTGTTTCTTTTATGAATGTGGGTGCTTTTGTATTTGGGGCATAAATGTTCAGAATTGAGACTTCATCTTGGTGGATTTTTCCTGTGATAAACATGTAATGTCCATCCTGATCTTTTTCGATTGATTTTAGTTTGAAGTCCATTTTATTAGATAATAGGATAGCTACACCAGCTTGCTTCTTATGTCCATTTCCTTGGAAAGCCTTTTCCCAGCCCTTTACTCTGAGTAGTGTAGTGTCTGTCTTTGAAGTTAAGGTGTGTTTCTTGTATGCAGCAGAAGGATGGATACTGTTTTCTTATCCATTCTGTTAGTCTGTGTCTTTTTATAGGTGAACTGAGACCATTGATATTGATGGATATTAATGACCAGTGGTTGTTAATTCCTGTTATTTTTTTCTGGTCATGTTGCATTTTTCTTTTTTGGTGTTTGTTGGTGTGGGATTATCTATTGCCTGAGTTTTCATGGGTGTGTTTAACTTCTTTAGGTTGGACTTTTCCTTCTAGTGCTTTCTGTAGGGCTGGATTTATGGATAGGTATTGTTTAAATCTGGTTTTATCCTGGAATATTTTGTTTACTTCGCCTATGGTGATTGAGAGTTTTGCTGGGTATAATAGTCTGGGTTGGCATCTGTGGTCTCTTAGTGTCTGCATAACATTTGTCCAGGACCTTCTAGCTTTCATAGTCTCTATTGAGAAGTCTGGTGTTATTCTGATGGGTTGCCTTTATATGTTACTTGGTCTTTTTCCTTTGTGGCTATTAATATTTTTTCTGTGTTCTGTATGTTTATCGTTATGATTATTATATGGCAAGGGGACTTTTTTTTTTGGATCCAGCCTATTTGGTGGTCTGTAAGCTTCTTGTATCTTCATCGGTATTTCTTTCTTTAGTTTAGGAAAGTTTTCTTCTATGATTTTGTTGAATATATTTTCTGTGCCTTTGAGTTGGTAATCTTTTACTCCTTATATCCCTATTATTCTCAGGTTTGGTCTTTTCATGGTGTCCCAAATTTCCTGGATGTTTTATGTTATGACTTTCTTGGCTTTAGTGTTTTCTTTGACTGATGAATCTATTTTCTCTATTGTGTCTTCAGTGTCAGAGATTCTCTGTTCCATCTCTTGTATTTGGTTGGTTATGCTTGTATCTGTAGTTCCTGTTCATTTAGTCAGGATTTCTATTTTCAGCATTCCCTCAGTTTGTGTTTTCTTTATTGTCTCAGTTTCAATTTTCAAATCTTGAATTGTTTCCTTCATCTGTTTAATTACTTTTTCTTGGCTTTCTTTGATTTCTTCCAAATTTTTGTTTGTTTTTTCTTCCATTTCTTTAAGGGAATTTATTATTTCCTCTTTAATGGAGTTTTTCATTTCCTCTTTAAGGATCTCTATCATCTTCTTAAAGTCATTTTTAGGATTGATTTCTTCTGTTTCTTCTGCCTTGGTATGTTCAGGTCTTGCAGGTGTAGAATTGGGAGGTTCTGATGTTGTCATTTAGGTCTTTATGTTGTTGCCTGTATGTTTGCACTGGCGTCTACTCATCTCTTCTTCTGCTTGGTATAGGCGGTGTCTGTGTCTGAAGGTGCCTCTCTTGTTCTAATTGTTAGTCTTGGTCCACTAGGAGTTCTTGGTTAAATCAGTGCTGTTGGGCTCTGTTTCTTTGGGAGCAGCTGTTCCCAGTCGGTGTAGTGTAGCCTTATGATTCTAGTGATCTGGTTCAGTGACTGGTCAGCGCCTTCTTTTGTGTTCTCAGGTCATGTTTTGCTCATTTGTCAACTCCTCAGCTGATTTTGTTTCCTCAGACTGCAGACTGTAGGATTTTGAATCCTCTCCCGAATATATCTTAGCTGTGTAGATTATTTAGTAGGGTAATCTCACCAACACTTCCAAGTTGTTGGGTTTTGCAGGATCGGCAGCTAGGCCCTGGGTTGGCCTCAGACTGAGTACTCTTATCCTTTCTGGTCACGTCTCATGGAGATGGTTCCTTCCCTGGGTGCTGGGTTTAAAGTCATCTCTGTTCCAGGTTCTTATTCTCCTTGTTTTCACTAACTCGTGAGCGTGCAATAGCTCAGTTTCTGGTCTTTATTTCGACTGCATCTCTGCTACTGCTCAGCCGTATGCAGTTCTTTCCATGTTCTTGGACACCTAATTCTTTCCTGTTAGACACATTCACTTGTTTATCCAGCACAAGCCCTACATCCATTCTTCCCAAACCTGCTTCTCTTCTTAAGCCCATTCTGTTGTCCTTTTTATTTAATTGCTGCTGCCTTTTAAGCCACGGCTGTCCCAGTCTGCAACTGCAACTTTGCCGCTACCAACAGTTAGGCTGCAAGGGTCACAGCTGGAGGGAATTCTGGTCCCTCCGCTCCAACTCTTGCAAAGCTAGGAAGTGAACTTAACTAAACCTCTGTTCCTCTAAACAACTCAAGATTCGAAGGTTAAGGTGGAACTCTGCTCTTCAGAGAGGCTGAATAGCAAGTACCTACTCTCCTTTCCTTGCTCCAGTCCTTGCCCTCCTTATAAATCCTTCTCCACCTGGCTCCTCCCTACCACTTCCTGTCAGCTGGTTGCTAACTCAGCCTCCTGACCGCAGGTGAATTTTATTTAATCAAACACATCTTTGCATCATTAAACAAATGTCCCAGAGCATAAACAAAAGTAACACACCTTAAAATAATATTCTATAACAGCATGCAATGACTGGTAGTACCAGTAACACCAGGAACTGAGAGTGACCTTAGACACTTCTTCTTTATATATATATATATATATATATATATATATATATATATATATATATATATAATTTTACAATACCATTCAGTTCTACATATCAGCCATGGGTTCCCCTATTCTCCCCCCTCCCACCCCCTCCCTTACCTCCCCCCCAGCCTACCCCCCATTCCCACCTCCTCCAGGGCAAGTCCTCCCCCGAGGACTGCGATCAACCTGGTAGACTCAGTCCAGGCAGGTCCAGTCCCTTTCTCCCAGACTGAGCCAAGTGTCCCTGCATAAGCTCCAGGTTTCAAACAGCCAACTCATGCAATGAGCAAAGGACTTGGTCCCACTGCCTAGTTGCCTCCCAAACTGATCAAGCCAATCAACTGCCTTAGACACTTCTTTTTCATTCGTTTATCCATCAAGTAATCGTTAGCTCAAGTACTTTATGCTCTGACAACCTACCAGTTCTCTATTCTTTCAGAATCAACTCTCAAGCCTACTCTACCCATCCTTGGACTCTACCCTCCCTTCTCAGATCCCTCAGCCCCGTTGTCATCCTCTGATGACAACATTTCTTCCTTTCATTTATTACTCTGCAATAAGGGTGTTCTTCCTCCATGTAAGCCAGAGAGTACTGCTCCTTGTTAAAATCTTTCAGCAACATGAAGCTTCTTGGGGAATATTATTTTAAGGTGTGTTACTTTTGTTTATGTTGCATTTGTTTAACTCTGTGAAGCTGTGTTACTGTGCTAGTCTAAAACACCTGATGGTCTAACAAAGAGCTGAACGGCCAACAGTGAGGCAGGAGAAAGGATAGGCAGGGTTGGCAGGCAGAGAGAATTAATAGAAGGAGAAACCTGGGAGAAGATGGTAGAAAGAATGAGAGAGGAAGGAGGAGGACATCAGGGGCCAGCCACCCAGCTACACTGCAAGCCACAGAGTAAGAAACAAAGTAAGATACATAGAAGTAAGAGAAAGGTAAAAGGCCAGAAGCAAAAGGTAGAATAAGTTAAGACAAGCTGGCTAGAAATAAGCCAAACTAAGGATGGACATTTATAAGTAAGAATAAGCCTCTATATGTGTGATTTATTTGGGAGCTGGGTGGCGGGCCCCCAAAAGAGTGAAAACAACCAACAACAGAAGCTCCTCCTCCTGCTCTTCCCTTCTTCCCTTCGACACGGCCTCTCTATGAAGCCTAGGCTGTCCTTGAATGTAGATCCTCTTCCCTCAGGTTCTCAGATGCCCATGTGCCTGGGCATCTACTTTCTGAAAATCCTTCAGAATTAGGTTTTAAACTTCATGAGTTAATATCAGTCTATATTTTCTACCTTGTCTGGAAAGGTTGTATTCTTTTCCAACACTATTTTCTTCTCACTTCTCTAAAACACTTGATGAGTTCATGCAGGTGAAGGCCAGGTATGGTGGTACACACCTGAAATCCCAACAAAGAGATGGGGGATCGTGAGTCCAGACCAGCTATATATATATATATATAATTTCAAAAACCCAAACCCATAGAAAAGAAAAAAATTACAGGTGAAGTATCCCATTCCATCACTAATCTCCTTTGTATGTTGTTAATATAACTCTCAGAATTTCCTTTTAGAATATGTATGTGTGTTTGTGTGTGTGACTTGGTTTAAATGGATGTTTCTCCCCACCTGCCAGTTCCCAAATAACCACTTAGAGGTTGAATATGAATTATAAATGCTTGACTGATAGCTCAGATTTGTTACTAGCTAACTCTTACATTTTAAGTTAGTCCATATTCCTTATTTATGCTCTGCCATGTGGCAGTACTTTTACTAGCATGGCATGTTCATCTCCTGCTTCCTCTGCATCTGACTGGTGACTCCTGACTCTTCCCTTATCCTTCCCATCATCCTTAGTTTGGTTGCCCCACCTATATTCCTGCCTGGCTACTGGTCATTCAATGTTGTATTAAACCAATTTGAGTGAAAAATCTTTACAGTGTACAAGAGGATTATTCCATGGCATTTTCTCCTTTTGTTTAATTAAAAAGGAAGGTTTTTAATTTTAACTTAGTAAGATTATATACAACAAAACAGTTATCAAGTAAGAATTACAGTTACAATATCCAGTTTATTTATATTTGGTAAGATTAGAGAAAATATATTATCTTTGTGAGTCCAAAGTTTTGTACCTAATTTATCTTTTATCATAACTAAGAAAACTATAACTATCTAGTCTTCAACTCCATCAAAGACTTCAGAAGGGTGAAATGTTACCTAATGACAGGGACCTCAAGCTGTATGGACAGTCACCAAAGTTCCTCTGCAATGTTGAAGCATCCAACTCTGGCCTACAGGCCTAGCATGTCTGACAGACTTTCCTCCTGTGACGCAGGGAATTCTGAAAGACTGTTCCTATCTCATCTTAGCAAAGTTTTTTATTTTATTTTTTTTTTATGTTCTGCTGGTCCAGTTTGGACAATAACTGTCAGCAACTGTGTCCATGGAAGTTTTTTGGTTTTTTTTTTTTTTTTTTTTTTTTGCCCATATGGCTAGCTTTTGCCATAAAGCAAACTAACTCCATACAGAGTTTCTTTGCTATCCATCATCTTCTCTGAAGTAGATTGGTACTGCCAGGAGCAGACATGTCTCACTGTCATGAAAAGCCTCAGGTTATTAAACATATTAAATGCTATATTCTGTAGGTCCTTGAAGTATTTGAAAACCATGTATCTAAATATATCTGTGTATGACATTGAAAACTTACCTAACATGATTATAAGTTTGACTGTTACAGATGACTATTAATCTGTATTTCTTAGTTATACATTACATTTTTAAATGAGTTGCATAAACATAGTACCTTAAACAAAAGTAAAAATAGACATACAGTATAAAAATTTAAC
Source organism: Peromyscus leucopus (assembly GCF_004664715.2). Taxonomy (NCBI): domain Eukaryota; kingdom Metazoa; phylum Chordata; class Mammalia; order Rodentia; family Cricetidae; genus Peromyscus; species Peromyscus leucopus. The sequence goes on along the minus strand of NC_051066.1, from coordinate 29,620,648 downwards.
TTTAAATTTGTATCAATAAACCAAAATCCATACTAATATAAAATATTTAAGATTAATAGTTGGTTTTTTAAATTAAAGTAGATTAAATAATCTATCCTTTTATCCTATCATTTCTATATCCCCCTTTTTTCTTTTCAGAACAAGATCCCTGAATCTAATCTCCTTTGTTTAGCTTTTTTCCTGACCATTATCCATAACAACTTGTAACCAACCCCCCAAACAATGACAAACATTCACAATTTATTTTTAGGAATGTGGGCATAGTTTTCTAGACTACTGATTGTGGATGCTGGTAATCTTTGGGGGACCCTGTGAACATTTAGGATTATGGTGAAGTCCTGACTGGAGTATTCTGTGAGGCTGGATCATCTCAGCCAGCAGTCTTAAAGCTATTTTGGATGTAGAATTTTGAGGAAACTGCAACAAAGGTATTCTGAAATGTTGGATCATGTGTTCTTTTTGATTGATGTCTGGTCTCCTTGTTCTGAAAATACACAAACTTTTAAAGGTACCGTATATATCTGCATTAATACAAGTATAGACTGTGCATTCTAAGTAAATCAGCTAAAGATGATTTTTTTTTTGTTTTATGTTTGAGCAGGTAAAAATATATGTTATGTGTCTTATAGTCTTTCTTTCTCTCTTTCTTTCTTTCTTTCTTTCTTTCTTTCTTTCTTTCTTTCTTCCTTCCTTCCTTCCTTTCTTTCTTTTTCTTTCTTTTTTTTGTGTGTGTGTCTGTATTCAGGATTTCAGGGGGTCTTCATTGATCAAACCTGATTTTCTTTAACCCAGAATGAATCCACAGCCTCTCATTTCCTGTGGAAATGAAAGCATAACTTTGCCCCCAAAGTATCATATCTTTTGACTTAAATTTTGAAATCAAGATATCTTTAGAATATATAGGTTGTTTTAACCTAGCAGCTTTCACAATCAAATGTCTCTTAGAAGTTATCATTGATATATTTTTTTTTCTGCTCTCTCTCAAGCCTATGCATATTTTTTAAACACACTGTTACCCTTTAGAGGCCCTTTTGGTCTCCATTGGTCTTTACCGTGCATCTGTAACCTTTTCTGTTTGTGTGAACAAAAACCTGCTGTGTAACTTAGATCATGGTGTGCTGGTGCTGGCTCCTCCCCCATGTTCCCTGAGAGTCTAGTCTCATGGCAGAGGTAGGTACGTTTACTGCCAGCTCTGGGAACCACGTTATCACCCCAACTCTGGGAAGTTTCTAGGTCCATGCTGCCATGGAGCACCTTGCCACCTGCTGTTCATAAACACCATATAAGTGTTTGGTAGTAGGATCTCTTAAAAGAGCTGACAGTTTTTGCCCTAGCACCGAGCCAGAAAGCTGTCTCTTAAAGGAGCTGCACCTCTCCTCACTGCCAGCACACAGAGCCCACCAAAGAAAAGGCAGTTGCCAAGAAGCCATCCTTGATTCTGTACTTGTGTGTCTGGAATCCTTTTTAAAGCTTTGTCAGGTTTAATGTGGAAATTTTGGCCACACGTTGGAACGCCATATGTAAATGGACATTTCCTGTCCCAACTGCCTGTTCCCAAATACCTGGCAACTGCTTCCCAAATTACTACACATGGGCTTATATTAATTATAAATGCTTGGCAGATAGCTCAGGCTCTTACAACTTAAATTTACCCATTTCTATTAATCTGTGTATTGCCACATGGCTCGTGGCTTTGCTTGTCCGCTGGCATGTCTTGCTTCCTGGGTGGCTGGCTGGCATCTCCTGACTCTGCCCTGCTCCTTCCCATCATCCTTAGTCTGGTCACCCAACCTATACTACTAGTCTGGTTACTGGCCAACCAACATTTTATTAAACCAATTCAAGTGACAAATCTTTACAATGTACAAGAGGATTATTCTACATCAATTTGGTAATTATTTAGTAACTTAAGTCTGTCTATTCACTTGTATAAATAAACATACTTTATCCTCTATTTCCTCATTAAGGAACACTGAAACTTAATTGACTGAAAACTAGAAAAACATAAATAAAGGTAGAAAATAAGTCACTTCCCAACTTTACTTCCAACTAAACCATATATATTCATGTTGGGAACTTTCCTGTGTATATAGGTATATCAGAACCAGGAACAAAGGTGGAATTGCTCTGGACTTAATGTTTTGTAACTATACTTAAATATTGTTTTAAAGTATAATTAATATAATTAATAACTGAGGAACCTTAATTTTGAGTTTAAATTAGTATGATTTATTTCTTCTTTTTACTTTTTTCCTCTGAGAGTTTTTTTTTCAGCAATGCTATTCATTGTGTGCTATTCATTATGCACACAAAGCAAGCATTCTACCTCTGAGCCACATTTCCAGGGGAGTACTCTCTCTCCTCTCTCTCTCCTCTCTCTCTCTCTCACACACACACAAACACATATACACACACACACATACACACAGAGAGAGAAATTCATATTTTTAATATGCAAAAAATATTCTTGAAGTTTTTTTTTTTTTTTTTTTTTTTTTTTTTGTTTGTGTGTGTGTGTGTGTGTGTGTGTGTGTGTATGCCATGGTATGGTATGCATGTGGAGGTCAGAGGACAACTCTATGGTGAGTTCTCTTCTTTTGCCATGTGGATCCTGTGGATGGAACTCAGGTCATTAGGCTTGTGTAAAAGCTGAGATGGCTCAGCTCTTTGAAAAGAAAAATTTAAGGAAATAGTTCTTTGACTCTAACAGGGAAATGAGTGGAAGTTCACCTAAGAGAGAAATCGAGTCTAAACTTGGGCATAGTGGTTCGTGCTGGTGATTCTAGCTCTTGGGAGGCGAGGCAGTGGGATTGCTAAAAGTTTGACCGGGCCAGCATGGGCTACATAGTGAGTTTCAGGCTAGCCTGAGCTACAAGGTGAGACCTTATTTTAAAAAAGTCAGGCTATCTTAACAAACAACTGTAAAAGTCGACTGAGGCACTTGATAGACAGTTGCAAAAGATGGGCTCTGATTTCTTTAGTACTGAGGTTCTGTGAATGAAGACAGGAGATAGGAATGCATTAGACTAATTGGACTGAAATGACTAACAGGGAATTCTCAGAAATTAGAGTAGAAAGTCAAATCTGGTCCGTCACGAATGCCAAGCAGGCCAAAGAGCTGCGTTCAAAAGTCAAAGCTGCAGCCTGGTTGCTTCTGCCCTTGATTGGGAACTGGGTTAAGTGTGCTCTGGGGAAACTAGAAGGAGTTGATTTCTGTGAGTGATGAGCTGTGGGTGGAGTCCTTTCTCTCCCTCCTTTCCTTCCATCTCCTCTCAGACCCCTCCACCTTCTGCTCTTCTTTTACATCTACAAGAACTGATCAGCTGGACACACACACACACACACACACACACACACACACACACACAGAGTCAAGTTTACTGTCAACTTTTGGCTGTTGAGTGCTGCAGTTTGAACCCCACACTTTCTGCCTACCAGGCAAATGTTCTGCCACTGGGCTAGACTTCCACCCTACCATCCACCATTTAAAACGGTCCAGTGGTACCCAACACACCCTCACGGTTACGCAGTTCATCTCTGGACTCTGTTTTGTACATGGAAACTCTGAAGTAAGCAACTGTTCATTCACCTCTTTCTCAAGCTCCTGGCAGCCACAGCTGAGCTTTCCATATCTGAGAATTGACTTCCCTAGGGACCACCTGTAAACAGAGACATAGCATATCTAACTTTTTGGGAATGACTTATTCACTCAGTACACTGTTATCTTAAAGCCTTTGTCCAAGGTTACTTCTCTGGAATACTATAAACACTGAGTAAGTCTCTAGCACATGACTGCATCATTCATTGAGCTGAATCTGCCTGCGTCATAATCTTATAGCCAATAGTCCTTTCAACTTGAAAGTTATCCAACATTTAAAAATTTTATCTGGTGGCCTACAGTTCTTAGAGATTTTTTTTTTTCTGAGACAGCAGAGTTTCTCTGTGTAATACTCTTGGTTGTCCTGGAACTCACTTTGTAAACCAAGCTGGCCTTGAACTCAGAGATCTGCTCGCTTCTGCCTCCCAAGTGCTGGGATTAAAGGCATGCTCAATCCTTCTGGCTCTTAGAGATTTTTGATTCTCAGATATGGCTTTCATTCTCCCAAGGAGTAAGACATCTTAGGGCTAGAGCAAGTGTTAGTCAGGAAAAGGGGGAAGTTAAGGCTATACATGAGTTCCTGTTACCACATTCAACAGGTATTTGGAGGTCAAGTCTGTGAGGAGCACACCTCCTTAAGGTGGCTCTGATAACACTCCATCCATGCTACTCAGATTGTGTTTTGTGGAGGGAGAAGACGTAAGTGCCTGAACAGTGGGCTTGACACTGCTTACATTCTGTGCCCAACAACCAAGACAGAGGCTTGGAGAAGGCTATGCTTTTCACTCCCATACAGCTGTGACTACACATCCGGAAACAGTCAGTGATGGGTAGAGATGGTGCCTCAACTCTCCTTCTTGTCCTTCCTTCTTCGCCCATCTCTGCAGCCAGCACCTTGTTTCTGAGGGCATGGTGTCAATTAGCTGCAGGGAAGACTCAGAGAAGATGCTTCTCTTAGCTTTCTTCTTTTCCTGTTGTACCTGAGCCCCCTGAGCCATGACAGTATTTTTGGTGAGATCTGTCTTTGTGTAAGAATGGGCACTACAGCATGCATAGTGACGTAGAGAGAACTTTCTCCCTTCCAGACACTTGGGTATGTTATCACTGTTGTCACAATAGATACAATGGGATTGCCTCTGAGTCACAGCCCCAACTTATACACCCTCTCCTACGTGTCAGCAGACTGATGCAATCTCTTCGGTGATTTTCTGGAAGACAGTGACGTTTTTGTGTGCCTCCTTGTAATATTACTTTGATTTATACCCCCCAAAGCATAAATAGGCTGTAATCTTCATAAGCACACATTGAGCTAATTTTTCTTGTTTTCTTCTGGAGTTCTCCTCAATAACATCTTCATCATAGTAGCAGGCTCCAAAAAGTTTCAAACCGTGGATGCCAATCCAAAGATTAAAAACATAAACCATTTTCTCAAGTAGTGAAGCCAATCAGAATGAAATCTGAGAAAGTGTCATTTTTCTATTCTTTCATGTTTGCACCATGGAAGAGAAATTTCCCTGTAAATAAGTTCTCTCCTTTTTTCCAGAACAAAGTCAATTACAAAGAAGCCTTTTGACTGCCTCTGGGAGTGGATGGAGGTCCCATTTCTGTGACTCATCCGAGTAACTCAGTGTGAGTCGATTCTACAGACTTCGGTGGTGATGATCTCACTATTTTATGTATGAGGTCTAAAACTTGAGTTTACATAGTAAGGCTGCCTTCTCTGATGAAACACCTCCTGTCTGAGACAAAATTGTTGTTGCATTTTAATAAATCCTCCCCCTAGACATCAACCACTCCGCACTTTACTGTGTAAATGAGTTAGGTCAACCAGACCAAGGTGGGCTGGCTCTGGGTCATTACTGGCATTTGTCATTTGGCATCTGTGAGGAGAGCTGGTAATAGTTGCTGAGCTGGAACCCTCAGATAGCAACATGGCATTCTAGGGGAGAGAGTGGCCATGGCCAGTGCCTGGATCTTGCTGCTTTTCTGTCTCTAAAGTGAAGCCAAGAGACAACTACTTAGATGTAGTAGTTGCTCCGAGGGGTCGTTCTCCTACAGTGTCCCCTTACTGCAACCACACTAATATTAAAGTCAGCTCCAGTAAGTGTTTTAGTGTTGCAAAACGCTACTCAAGCCAGGGTTCTTAGCTTAGGTTCCAAAAGTCTGTGGATGGCACAGGGATAAGCAAGATATCTGGTATTTCAGGCAGTTTTGTGTATTTGTGGCTTATTTCTAGGAAGGGAATCCATGGCTTGCTTCAGAGTCTCAAGAATGCCACATTCTTGTCTTCTGTGGATAGGAAACCTTCATTGTGCACTTGACAGGATTTAGAGTCACCATGGCAACACATGGCTTGGTGTGTCAGCAAGGGTGCAATTCAACATGGAAAACCCACCCTATGGGCTGCAGTCCTGAGGTGAATGAAAAGGAGAAAGTGTGGAGGATGCCTGCCCTCATCACTCTCTGCTTCCTGACTTTGGTATCCAGAGGCCACCCACCACCGGCACCACCTGTCATGCTTTGCCACCCTGACTTCCCCTTCACAATGGACCGTGTCCTTGAACTCTAAGTCATAACAAGCCCTCTGCTCTGAAAGCTGCTGGGCTCTGCTGTTTTGTCTCAGCGATGAGTGATGTGATCCATGCATCTCCTCAGTGATTCTGGATGACCTCACTGGGACAGCTGTAGCTTTTAGTTATTTACTTAATCTTGGTTAAGAAGTAAAGAATAAGGGCTTCCTGTAGTGGTTCACCCCTCTAATCCTAGCATTGGGAGGCTGAAGCAGGAGGATCACTACAAGCTTGAGGCAAGCATAGGCTACAGGGTGAGTTTCAGGTCAGACCGATTACAGAATGAGATCTCACCACCACTACCACCTTCCAAAACCAAGGTGGGGGGTGGGGAAGCAAAATACATAGTGTAGGGAGTGAGTGAAGTGAATGTGTATTGTCTGACATGGGCTCATGCCCAGTGTCTGGAAAGTGTTCTCTGAGGCCATGCTCTAGCTCACTGACTGAGGCATTGTTTGGGTAGGCCTAGAAGTCACGATGCAGCATAAGAGGGCTTCAAACTCATAGAAATTCTCCTGCCTCTGCCTGCTTATATCAGAAATTCTAGGCATGAGCCACCATGCCTGGCCAGATAGCACCATCCTGCTGGGCTGACGGGATGCTGGGTCATCACCACTATAAACAAAGCATTTTATGGATGTCTGTTGAGAGCTCACTTGCCCGAGAGTGTTTGCTGAGGTTCATAAAGGGCAGAGGGAGTGCCTCAAACAAGGTGTGAGGAAGAAGGGGCCTTGTTCGTTCTGGAGCTGGGAGCTAGCCACCTCAGTTGGATGTGGAGAAAGGGAGTGATGGATGATACAAGAAGGACAAATGTAGCCAGCCAGCCATGGTGACAGAGGTACTTGGGACTGGGGAAAGCACATGCTGAACACTCTGTGGTTTGGACTTCATACACTGGGTGCCATCTGTAAGTGGTTAGCATGTGGAATGACATGGTGAAAGCAGCGTTTGTACAAGAATAATGGGGCAGGGTGGGCAGGATGAAGGGAAAAAGGGACTCATCGGCAGGGTAGATGCCAGATGTAAATTAGCCACCGTGGAAAGCTCTGTGGGGATGAAACCATCAGCCACGGATTTTGATGTCAGAGGGTGTGGGGACAAAGGGCGCTGCCTGTGACACCAGCAATGAAATGACATTGAGCGAGACTCCCCGGCTGTTTCTTAAGAAAGCTGGGCCATCAGGTCACATTGCTCTTGGGAGGAGGGCAGATTGGGTTAGTGGCCATGCAGAGGCTCCACGGAAAGCAGGGAAATAGCACTGCTGATCCAGGTGATGACAAGGTGGCAGGATGTATGGACAAGACTGGAAAAATACCTGCTCCAGTGATCCACGGTGGGGGAGGGAGTGGATCTCAGATGTGTTATTTGGCTTACTCAATTCCCGACCAGCAGCTAACCAAGTCAGGTCTTGGCAGCCGAGAAGCCTTCCCGAGCCACATTGCACAAGGACAGTGCACACCAGGAGGCCTGTGCAGTGCACCGTGGGAGCTGACTCAGATCCCCAACTACATTAGGTCATCTAGTTATTTTCTCAGGGACACCATCCACCCATTTCAGCTCTTCCAATCACAGCTTCAACCTGGAGAGACAGCATGCGAGTGTCTAATTCTGCACTGTTCACAGGGTGTCTGCTTTGTGCTGTGCTGGGGTGCAGATTCACTGCCCTGCACCCGCCCCTCAGGCAGATGCTGCCTCATGGAGGGACTTCTTCAGCCCCCATGTTAGGTCACAAATCCTAAGGAAACAGAGCCAGCTCTGTGGCTAAAAGAGCTTGCCTTGCAAAACTAGAGCCCCAAATTCAGTCTCCAGAACCCTCAGTTTAAGGGTTGGAAAGAACCCATTCCTGATGGTTCTCCTCTGACTTCTACATGAGTGCCATGGCACACGCCTGCACTTCCTACACACACACACACACACACACACACACACACACACACACACACACACGATGAAAATAATAAAATAAGATAAAGTCTTCATAACACCCTATGTTTGTTAGATGAACATTATTACATTGGGACCCAGGACCCTTCCTTTCTCTGTGAGTATCAGCTTGGAGGAAGTGGTCCCCTTTGCTGCATGCTCTCCACCAGGAAGTCTTGCCTTGCAGGAGGCCAAAAGGCAATGTGATCAATTGACCGTGGACTGAAGCCTCTGAACTATGAGGAAACGTCAACCTCATGTCCCTGCTGAAGCTGATTTTCTCAGGTATTTTGTCACAGTGATAAAATGAAGACATTCCTGTTTGAGGACACAGAAAAACCGACTTTCGGAAAGATGCAAGGATACAGTGGCCAGTGCAAGCTCTGTTGAGCTTCAGTGGGATGTCAAACTCATTTCACATGTTCAAGTTCACCCACCTCAGTTCACCTGGCATTTGAAGGTGACACAATTTCTGTGCCAAGCCAACTTCCTGGGTGTGTTTGGTCATCCACCTGAGAAAACTCGAAGTACTGGCACCAGAGTCTGAGCTCTTATTCTTCAAAAGGTTGAAAAACAGTGGAGGTCAAACGTCCCCAAAGGCAATATTGTTTTCATTTCAGTTTATACGGTCAGCAAGAGATAATATCTGAAAGAGTACCTTTGTGTTTTATTTTCATTGGGGATGAAGTTTGTTTTTATTTATAATTTCCCTGGAGGAGTTTAAGCCCCGAGAGGGATAAATTAACACTGGTTTTTAATATCAAACATCATCAAACTGCCCCATGCAGATATCATGTTATTAAAACGAGCCCTGTGTGTGAGATCATTTCATTCTGTCACACTGCACACTAGGGCAAGCTGCTCAGAATCAATGGGAATGAATAATTAATCAAAGAGAAAAGAATATTCTTTTTAAGTTCTAAGACACATAGTCATGTTCTATTTTTCCCTGGCTTCTCCCTACTTCCTCTTTCAACTCTTTTGTCATTGTGACCCATTCACCCCCATAGTTTATTCCTTCCTTTCTGGCACAGAGTAGCCATAATGTCAGCCCAAACACAGTCAAGGAGCCGGTGTGCTCTGCAGGAGAGGCCACAGGAAATGAGGGTAGATGCTGTTCTTTCCTCAGGAAAAGGGCATCACAGGCTCCTAGAAATTCCCCACTTCCCCCTGATGGATCCACCACCTTCCAGGCTGGTCAACAGGAAGAAAGCCCTGGGCTTCCTGACCAAAACAAGGCAGACTTCAAACAAACTCTTTGTAAGGAAAAGGAGCCAGCCAAAGAAACCCACCCTGGCCCTGAAACCAGAGCTAGTGAAAGAAACCCACCCTGCATCTGAGACCTGAGCCAGGGAAATAATCGTTTTATCTCTGAACTCAGAACCCAAGAAACTGTACTCTGACCCTGAAACCAGTGCCAAAGACACATATTTTGTCCCTAAAATCAGAGCCAGTAAAAGAAATACGCCCTGGCACTAAAATTAGAGCCAAAAGACTAAAAAGGACCAGTGAAAGAAACACAGTTTGGCGCTGAAATCAGAGCCATCTCTTTCCCTGACCAACAAAACTAACCAATCCCTGAGCAGGAAAACTAAGGAATCCCTGAGCGGAAAATCTTCCTAGAGAAACCCCGCCTCTAAGAAGCCCTATATAAACCACTTTGCCTGTTCAGTTGTGGGCTATCCTTTCTCACCCTGGTAGAGGAAGCCACTCTTCTGGGCTCCTCCTTCCCAAATAAATCTCTTTCTCAAGAGTCTTGGGTGAAGATCTTCATTCACAGGCACAGAACAGGAGAATCTTGCTGAGATGTCCCTTATGAAACTCTGCAGGAAAAAACCTTGCAGACATGTTTCCTTAGGGGCCTGAGCAAGATGGAGCAGAAAAAAGTAACAACTTTTACTCAAAGCCAGAGGAGATTGCTGCATTTCTGCAGGGATTTCCCCTTTAGCAGAGTGAGCAACATCTTGGGCTGGAGAGAAGAAGCAGAGCTCTGCTGGGAAGCCCCCTTAAGGGGAGGAAGGTGGAGCACAGCTCAGATGTAAGGGCTTTCTCCTAGGAGAGGAGCAAGATTGTTATATCTTGTGGGGAGATCATCCCCCACTACACCCCAGCTTCAGGTATAGCCTGGCTTCCAGACAAGTCAGGATCCCTCTCCCTCCAGGGTTGAGCTGTTCTATTGCAGCTCCAGCCTCCAGAGCTGTCCTATTGTGGCTCTAGGTATAGCCTGGCTTCAGATAAGTCAGGATACCTTTCCCTCCAAGGCTGTAGCACTAGCTTACGCTTGTCCCATGGAAGGGCTATTTCCTCTAGTTCTTTGCTTCAGTGAGACATAGCCAGTTTCCGGGCAGTCCAAAATCCAGCACTATCCAGACTATCTGGGAACCTTGGACTTGAAGACTCTCCAAGATCCCAATATATACTTTACCAAGTGTCTCCAGTTGTCTGGATACTGAAGTCAGAGAAGAATGCTGTACAGATAGATGTCTTCTTGCAAACAGATACATTGTTTCCTTTTCTTGAAACCACGACACACACTTGAAAGAAAACAAACATAAGTATATTAAAGTATGAATTATTAAAAACAACATTTTTACATACAAAGAAGGCTTATGGAGACCAACTAGAAAACAAATCCAATTCAGGTGATAAAGTTGAGGTATTTCTTTCTTCTGTTTTTAACAGTCTGAACTGATGAGTGACTTTCTTGGCTGAAACCATTTAATATCTCTTGCAAGTACTGTTCAAGATGGGGAAATAATCAGAAACAATTTTTCTAACACCAACCCAAATAAGGTCTCTTGACAATTTCTAGAATGCCTCATACAGCCCCTTAGGCAAAAACAAATGACAAAATCTTAAAAAAAAAAAGAAAGAAAGAAAGAAAGAAAAGAAAACTGAAGACTGTCCAACAGAACAAGTTCCTCTAATATTTCTTTAGCCGCCATCACCATTATTTTTTTCAACTCATTGAAAAGCTGCAATGATTAATTTGAATGTTTTATTTGATTGTTTCTCACTTGGGATTTTTTGGCAGTAAAAAAATAAGAACTTAATACTTTTTATTTTTCCCCTGTTTCTTGGAGCCAGTGTGTCAGTTAGCCCAGGCTGAACCTCCAACTTCAGACCTTCTTGCTTCTACCTTTTGAGTGCTAAGATTGTAGGTGTGTGTGTATCAAACTCAGGGCACTGGGCATGCTCGGCAGAGCAGGACAACTTCAGCAACAGATGCCCTTGATTTCTTTCTTTCTTTTTCTTTTTGGTTTTTCAAGACAGGGTTTCTCTGTGTAGCTTTGGTGCCTTTTCTGCAACTCATTCTGTAGCCCAGGCTGGCCTCAAACTCATAGAGATTGGCCTGCCTCTGCCTCTTGAGTGCTGGGATTAAAGGCTTGTGCCACCACCGCCCGGCTCCTTGATTTCTTCTTATAGGTGTTTTTTGTTTTGTTTTTTTTCAGGCATGGGAATCAAACCTTATATGTACTAGGAAAGTACTCTACATCTAAGCTGAGTTTCCAGCCTAGAGTTGTTTTAAAAACATAATATGAGGCTTAGCACTTGATATCACATGAAGCTTAGTACCTGAGGTGGTCTGAATAGGAACGGCCCCAATGGACTCATGTGTTTGAATGCTCAAGCACTATTGGGGAGTGGCCTCCTTAGAGTAGGTGTGGCTTTATTGGAGGAAATGTGTCACTGCGGAGGTGGGCTTTAAGGTCTCATAATATGTTCAAGCCACATTCAGTGAGACAGTTCATTTTCTGTTGCCTATGGATTAAGATGTAGAACTCTCTGCTCCTTCTCCAGCGCCATGTCTGCCTGTACGTTGCCATGCCTCCTGCCATGAAGATAGTATAATGGACTAAACCTCTGAAACTGTAAGCCAGCCTCAGTTAAGTGTTTTTCTTTTTAAGAGTTGCTGTGGTGATATTTTGTTTGTGTTCTAAGCCATTAGTTAACCAAAGAGGTCTGGAGGTCTGTACAGACAGACAGGAAGTGATATGGCTAGGTGGAGAGAGGACTATAAGGAGGGCAGAGACAGAAGCTTGCCCCCTTTTGGTCTGAGGAGTCAGGGAGGTAAGAGGTGATGGCGGCTGCTGCTTTACTTCTCTGATCTTTCAGCATTTACCCTGCAATCTGACTCCAGGTTTTTATTATTAAGACCAATTAGCATTCTTGCTATAATTTGCCATGGACATGGTGTCTTTTCACAGCAATAGAAACTCTAAGACAGTACCCGATATCACATGAGCTTGGATATTAGCTGCTGTTTATTTTGAGCCTTGAGTTTGTGAGACTCAGTTGTTCCCCTTTACAGTCAACAACGATACTTCATCCTCCATATACTTTAACAACAGAGAATTTTCTGACTGACTGCTTGTGAGTATATATCCATGGCTCAGGAAGGACTTAATAAGATGAAACTTGTCATTTCTTTATTATTATTATTAAATAAATATTTCTCTCTATACTTCTGTGATTTATTGCACACCAGGCATGATTCAGCATTTCCAGCCCCAGCCAATCAGAAACATATTAGTGTGGCTGCTGCTTGCTTGGCCAATCATGTTTAGGATGACCTAATCCTTTCCTGGCTGTCTATAAAAGGAGCCTGCAAGCTTCTCTGGGGGTCATTGCCATTTTGTTTTATGGCTGACCCTTGCATGCAGGAATTCTTCTCTTGAGAAATAATGCTCTTGCTTTTGCATATGTGAGTGGTGGTCTTTTGTAGGATGTTCTTCGGACCCTAACACCTAATCCTACCACCTTGGGAGTTAGAATTTCAAGATATGAATTTCAGGTTATGCAAATATTCAGTCCGTTCGTTGTATGTGCTTTTAGGATTTTTCTCTTGATCATTTATTTCAGTCCAATATGGTTTTTATCTCTTCTGAAAGGGAAACTCTCTGACCTCCTTGCTGCCTTGTCTTCTACTCTTCCTGGTCTCTCACCTCTGCATAGCACACATTACACTGTATGGACCCCGCTCCCTCTCTGTAGTTATGGGGAGACTGAGAAAGCAAAATAGATGCTCAGTCTTCTGTCAGAGATCAGGCCCCAGTTTCAGTTTCCTGAGATTGAGCAGCAAGCAATTTCTGAAAGAATCATCAACAATGGACAATTAATCTTCAATGCCCCTGACAGCAGAGATGAGGGAGATAGCATGTACCAAGCCTGGGTCATCCCCTACAATATCTCAAGGCAATGACCAAATATGGACAAATCCTCTATCCTACCTTGGAACTTGACCAAACTTGCCCAAAGATGGTAAATCTATAGTACTAGCCAATTAGAAATGTATTAACATAGTTGTCACTTGCTTAAGCCAATCGTAGACCTAACTGGTTCTAGAATTCCTTAAGCTGTGTATAAAAGGAGCCTGCTAGCTTCTCTCAGGGTCATCACTTTGCCTTTGTGTCAGATGTGTGGCACCAGCATGCTGGAACTCTTACTCTTGAGATAATAAATGCTCTTGTTGATTGCATACATGTCTGGTGGTCTTTTGTGGGACTTCTCTAGGACTGTAACATAGAGTTTATTCTATTTGGTGAGGGACAAAAGGGTGTTGCAGAATGTTCATCTTATGTCTGTGAGATTTTCCTGTGATACTCAAGCTACAGCCATTGTATTCAATGAGTGCATGGTAGAAACCAACAGCTTTGTACATTAGCTGGTGGAATGTGATAAGGCTTATTCAAATCCTCCATTACAAATTCCCCCAAGATTTTGGGGCTATGGATGTAGTTCAGTGGCAGAGAATTTGTTTGGTGCTTGTAAGGCCCTGGGTTTGATCTCTGGCACTGCAAAAAGAAATTGATAAAAAGTTATCTAAGTTTTTAATGCCTGGTTTTTGATAATAATGATTGACTATATTAGTCTGCCAAATTTCAGGTTGAATAAAGTAAACTTATTGTTATAATTATCTTTGAGACAGTGTCTCACCGAGTATCCCTGGCTGCCCTAGAATTTACTATGCAGACCAGGTTAGCCTAAAACTTACAGAGATCTGCCGGCTTCTGCTTCCTGGGGTTAAAGGTATGCACCACCATGTCCAGCTTAAAGTTAAAAAATTTAATATGTACTTAATTTTTCCCTGTAGTGCCTCTCAGATTCTCATTGTGCTGGTGGACATAATGACTGTCTATAAGCCCACCCAACATGTAGCATTTCCTAATCATATATAAAGAAAGAATCTCCTTTAAACAGAGAATACAACTTGTAGACAATAGTTCTGTGGTTGAGAGAAGAGCATGCTATCAGAGGTACTTTGTGTGGCCGCTTGATTTCAGAGCATCTCTTTATACTTTGGTTTCTTTACCTGTAGGGATAAGACTTAAGTCTTATACAGTTGTTGGCAAAATAAAGAGATTCATGGAATTCCAAGGAATTTTTATAATATGTAATACTGTGGTAGTTTGAATGTAATTGGCCCCCATAAGCTCATAAGGAGTGGCACTATAAGGAGGTGTGGCTTTGTTGGAAGGAGTGTGACATTGTGGGAGGCTCAAGCCCAGTGTCACAGTTGACTTTCTGTTACCTGCAAGATGTAGGACTCTTAGTTCCTTCTCCAGCACCATGTCTGCCTGCATGCCTCCATGCTCCCTGCCATGATGATAATGAGCTAAACCTTAAGCCACCACCTCAATTAAATATTTTCTAAAAATTGCTGTGGTCGTGGTGTCTCTTCACAGCAATAGTAACCCTAACTAAGACAAATAGGTAATGCTAAAATATGTAATTTTAGGCCGGGCGTTGGTGGCGCACGCCTTTAATCCCAGCACTCGGGAGGCAGAGCCAGGCGGATCTCTGTGAGTTCGAGGCCAGCCTGGGCTACCAAGTGAGCTCCAGGAAAGGCGCAAAGCTACACAGAGAAACCCTGTCTCGAAAAACCAAAAAAAAAAAAAAAAATGTAATTTTAGCAATTACAGTAACTAATATTAATGTGCAAGGGTTGAATATTTGTCTTTATAGACCGTGCTTTGCAGAGTGCCTGCCTAAATGTCAAGCTGAATTCAAAGTGCTAGCATATGATTCAGTTTTAGAATGACAGGATCCCAGGTGGGCCTGGTGGTGGGCTTGTAATCCCAGGACTAGAGATGCCAAGGCAGGAAGGTTGTGAGTTCTAGACCAGCTTAAACAAAAACAAAATAGAAAAATAGAATATATGCATCATGAGAGCAGTTGGGGAGTTATTACAGGAGAAGAAAGAGATCAGCAAGAGGGGAAGAGGGATGGGGATAGAGACGAGGAAAGGGGGAGGATAAGATCAAAGCATAATGCACAGGTGTACATTTACCTTTATATATAGATATAAAATGTCACAATGAAATCCATTTCTTTGTATGTCATTAAAAATTAATAAAAAGAAAACAAAACAATAACCAAAGGATGTTAGGAGGCCAGAGAGATCCCTAAGCAGGTAAAAGTGTTTGTCTGGTAAGCTTGATGACCAGTTCCCTTCCAGAAAATAGCCACATAGAAAAGCCCCATTCAGTAACCCACTTACACCTGTACTTCTGGTACTCCTACTGTGAGATGGGAGGGATGACAGGGGAATCATCCAGAAGCTCTAGGGGCACCTGCCCCGCCCCCCCCACAACAACTACAACAGAGGATGCTGGTATCTGAAAAGCCTTCCTCTCTACCCCTCCCTTTGCTTCTCTCTAAGTCTATACTACACCAGCTCATCTCCAGTCATTGTTAGGTCTCCTAGTATCTCCTTCCAAAAATAAAATAAAATTAAACAAGAAGAAAATTGTATTGAACTAATAACCCATGGTTGGCAAAAGATGAAAATTCCAATTTAAAATAACCAAGTTGAAGCCGGGCGGTGGTGGCGCACGCCTTTAATCCCAGCACTCGGGAGGCAGAGCCAGGCGGATCTCTGTGAGTTCGAGGCCAGCCTGGGCTACCAAGTGAGTCCCAGGAAAGGCGCAAAGCTACACAGAGAAACCCTGTGTCGAAAAAAAAAAAAAAAAAAAAAATAACCAAGTTGACTCTTTAATTGTAACTCTAGAATCAGAATCTGATGAATTGGGTAGATAATAGTTTTATAGGTCAAAAACGAGGGGGGAGCTGAAGAATGTAAACCTCACACACAAACAAGTAGGCTGTTAAAAAACACACTTTTATGTTTATTTTTATTTAATGTGTATGAGTGTTTTGTCTGTGTGTATCCGCATCACTTGTGTGTCCACAGAGGCCAGAAGAGGGCGTTCATCCTCTGGAACTGGAGGGACAGCAGGTTGTACAGGACCAGCCATGTAGGGGCTGTGACTTGAACCCAGTTTCCCTGTAAAAGAAATAAATGCCCTTAACCACTGAGCCATCTCTCCAGCCTCCAAAAGGCTATTTGGAAGTTCTTGTGTTGTAAAGGTTACAGCTATTATTCTGCCGTGTAAAACTGGCTTGTTTAGGGATTTGCATAATTTCTCATCTGACTTATTGGAAGGATAACTTTCTTCTCCACGACCTGGGATTTCAGCATGAGTGACTTCCCTTTTGCCCTGATTTGTTGGCCTAATGCACAAACTCAGTCCAATCCAACGGCCTCTTACAAGTTCTCATGAACAAATTCATGCTCCAGCTAAAATTCAGCGGGAAATTAAAATTACCTAAGCAGTACACAGACCTTTTGTAACTCCTAACTGGACTGACAACATAAAAGAAACCCTGATCCCTCATTTTTTCTTTCTTTCTTAAAGACAGGGTCTCACTATGTAGCTCTGGTGTCACCGTAAACAGGGTCCCATCAGAGCTCTTGATGGAAAGGATTTTCATTCTGCCAATGTGTTATTTTAGACCGAGTTATTGGTTACTCTGCACAGCTATAGGACGCCACAGCCTAGAAGACAATGAGATCTTTTTGCTGCCCTCCACGACTCTGTACTTATGAGCGGGTCAGCTGTAGAGTGTTTGATTCTTGGTGTAGGATCAGGAAACACTACCGTTCTTGATAGAAGCCAGATATTTTTCCGGCAAAGGGAAAGTTCACATCTAGTGAAGGGTTTGTTTACAAAATTTTGACAACATAAACAAAGATTAGCAGAAAACTTTCAAGGGACAAGGTCATAGAAACCAACCCAGGAAACAGCTTTCCCAGCTTCATGGCCAGTCTTCTGCTGGCGTCAAACTTTGCAGCCTTCTAGGAAATTACGGTGAGCTTTAGGTTTTGGATAGAGAGCTCTGTCTCGACTTTAGTTGCTATCCAGTTTTTCACCAGTGTGTTCCGCGTAATGCACACCGAAATACGCTTTTCAAAGCATGTCTTGGAATTCGTGCCGATATAGCAACATCAGCAATGGCGACCGGAACAAAGTCCGCAGGACTCGAAACTGAAGCATCCTGTTTTTAAAATAATCGAAAGCGAAAGCTGCCGGCGACTGAGCGCTGCTGGGCGCAGAGGACAGGGTTGTGTGGTCGTGTTGGGGTTCGGTTCTAAACGCCGGTTTCCCGGAGCTGCGCGGTGGAGCAGGTGAGTGCTCAGCCTGTTTGGTACCCCGCAGTCCAGGACGCTCCACTCGTGGTGGGCGGCGTCATCATCGCGGAGCTCCGGATCCGGGGGCGCTGCGCGGGCCTGGCAGTGCTTTGCCCTCCCGGGAAAAGGAAACTTAAAATGAGTGTTCTTAGGAAAATGGATTTCTTAAGAAGATTATTTTCCCTGGTGGACGTTGAGCTCTGTAGTCATGCCTCACTTTTTCAGAATATGTAAGATTTTTGTTTTGAAAGGAGACGTTAATGGAAGGATATTAAAAAAAAAAAAAATTATAGGAGCCACTGGTTTGAGCTAAGATGACTCCTGCACCGGAGGTGACCAGGCTAACTTGTGTGCTCCTGAAGGGAACTTTTCATGTGTCCTGACCAACCCAGAGGGAGGGAAAGCAGTTCCACTGGGCAAGAGAATGAAATCACCTCTGCTTTAATCCCTACAAAAAGCACCTAGACGGTCACCAGCCAGTTTGTTTCTATCTCCCTGGCGCCGTTTTGCGAAGAATGTAACCTTGAACCAGTCCACTTTCTGTTCTGTTCTGACTTGTTTCCCAGCTTTCTTCTGTCTGTAAACTCTTAACTGCTGCCAGCAATGAAAATGTGTGTGTGTGTGTGTGTGTGTGTGTGTGTGTGTGTGTGTGTGTATTCATATTCGTATACATATATTCATGTATACACATACACACACATACACACACAGCTTTTGGTTTACATTGTGCTGTCACAGGCCTGTCCCACTATACCCAAATAGACTACTTATTCTATTTTATTCAAAAGTGTCACCTGATTGTAAAATTGTAAAAAAACGCAATTTAGATCTTTTAATTCTTGAAATTTTACTCAGCTTTTGACATGTTTCTGGTCTATACAACACGGATACATTATGTTTCTTGCTTTCTTTATGCTGCCAGGCACTCTGTGTGGCCCACCATGGTGATGTAACTACAGTTAGGAAGATGAGATAATAGAGTTTTTTTTTTTTTTTTTTAATTTACTGCCATAATAAATTACATGACCTCCGTGGCTCATACACACATGAATGCATGCACACACTTTTCAGTTTAAAAATACTTATTTTTAGTGTCATTTAAAAATTCAATGAGCTTGTGTGTGTCGGGACTGGTCCCCCGTGAGCTGCCTGATTTGGGTGCTAGGAACTGAGCCTGGGTCTTCTGCTAGATGAACAGAGTTAAGTACAGAGCCGCCTCTCCAGCCCCACACTTTTCAGGTATAGGAGTCTGCAGGTCTCTCTGGGTAAAGCAGAGGTGCTGGCAGAGCGCTGTCTTCTTGTCAAGGGACAAGGTCATAGAAACCAACCCAGGAAACAGCTTTCCCAGCTTCATGGCCAGTCTTCTGGAAGCTCTTGGGATGGACCCCGCTACTGATCTCTGGACTCTGCCCCCTTTACTTGGCTCAGTATTCCTTCCTCATCTTCAAAGTCAGCGCCAGCACTGTTCCTCTGATTATGTTTCTGCCTCATATCTCAGTCTAGCTCTTGTGGTGTCCCCTCTGTAACTCTAAAGGACCTTCTGGGTTATGTGGGGTATTCATGCACAATGCAGGACGATGTCCATATTTTATTTATTTATTAATTTTTGTGTGTGTGCGTGTGTATACATACCTGAGCATGTGCCTGTGGAGGTGGGAGGTGGTAGTCTGGTATCATCTTCTGCCTTGCTCCACCTTAATTTCTATTTTTTTTTTTCTCGAGACAGGGTTTCTCTGTGTAGCTTTGCGCCTTTCCTGGAACTCTCTTTGGAGACCAGGCTGGCCTCGAACTCACAGAGATCCGCCTGCCTCTGCCTCCCGAGTGCTGGGATTAAAGGCGTGCGCCACCACCGCCCGGCTAACTCCACCTTAATTTCTGAGTCAGGGTCCCTCACTGGACCTGCAGCTCACTGATTGGCCAGATTGACTGAGCAGCGAGTTTTAGGACAACATCACACCTTGTTTTCTATGTGGGAGCTGAAGATGGGAAGTACAAGTGCTTATCCAGCAGGCACTTTCCCCCTCTCTATATTTTAAAGACAGATAATCAGCATCCTGAATTCAGTTTTCAGCCTTAAGTCTCCCCTGAAGTATAATGTAATGTTTTCACAAATCCTTAGGAAACCAGAACATGGACTTCTTTGAGAGGGTCACTTTTCTGCTTACTGTAAGATTGCTTGAAAGGGAAAAATTACCATACGATCCTCACAGCGTGAAAGGGAAAAAAAATTCAGATGATAAAGATATTCTGGGGGTGTTTTACAATAGACCACCTACAGCCGGAGCCTTTAAGAATATTGTTTTGGGGGCTGGAGAGATGGTTCAGCAGTTCAGGGCACTGGCTGTTCTTCAGAGGTCCTGAGTTCAATTCCCAGCAAGCACAGGATGGCTCACAACCATCTGTAATGAGATCTGGTGCCCTCTTCTGGCCTGCAGGCACACATGCAGACAGAACACTGTATACATAATAAATAAATAAATCTTTCAAAAAAGAATATTGTTTTAACAATAGTATTAAAAACAACTGTAGTTAATTTCTCTCTTAAGAAATGTAGTAAGAGGAATATATATATATATATATGCCTGGGAGGAAAAAACACCCACTATAAAACACCTAATGCACCATGCACAGTTCTGGGTTATACAGGTTTCTGGGATGGATACAAGGAGGAATGCCCATGCACCCAGTCTTTATACAGTTATTAACTGATTTCTCATAGAAAATGACACATATTATTAAAATGCCCCATAAGCGATAAAGAACTAATGTCCTCTGGGGAGGTCAGAAAAAGCTTCAAGAACCTTGGGGATGTTTGCTGTGACTCTTGAAGAACTGAAGGATTTCATTTGGTGGAGTTTGAGGCACTGAAGGCCCCTTCAAGAGATCCTTGAACTGAGTTAAGGATCTGCTTAAATAAGGGTCAGTGTCAAGTTTTAGTTAGACTGCTACATCTTGGATGCATGTATATGTCTGTATAATTTTACACAGTGTATCTCAAACAAACTCAAATTTATAGAAAAGTTGTAAGTAATATAAAATGATCTTCCTTCTCTGGATTATTTGAGAGTAAAACTTCAACCTGATGACCTGTGACCCTGGAATGCTTGCGTGGCTAGTTCTTACTAAAAGGGTGGTGGGTGGGAGTTCCTGTTTGACCACGGCACAGTCTGAAAAACCAAGAAATTAATTGTAATATTCACTACCTTCTAATCATTTTAACTTTTATCTGAATATGAGAATCATAGACTGCATTTAGTTATGTTTCTGTAGTTTCCTTTAATTTGGAAATTTCCCCATCTTTCTTGAAAAAAAAAAAAAACTCACTTAAAAAAGAAGAAGAGCCGGGCGGTGGTGGCCCACGCCTTTAATCCCAGCACTCGGGAGGCAGAAGCAGGCGGATCTTTGTGAGTTCGAGGCCAGCCTGGGCTACCAAGTGAGTTCCAGGAAAGGCGCAAACCTACACAGAGAAACCCTGTCTCCATAAAACCAAAAAAAAAAAAAAAAAAAAAAGAAGAAGAAGAAGAAGAGGAAGATGGAAGAAGAAGAGGAAGAGGAAGATGGAAGAAGGAGAAGAAGGAGGAGGAGGAGGAGAAGAAGAAAACAGGGAAATTATAGCCTAGACTGCGTCTGGCATTGAGTTCGTCTGTTGCGTCCTCTCGCTTAGATTCAGATTGTGTAGTTTTGGTCATGCTGGGTTTTTGGCCTATCCTATCAGGAGCTACAGGATTTTGATTTAGCCTATAATTTATTTTGATTATCATTTTGGTCACTTCTGCCAGGTTTCTCCACCGTGAAACTTCTCTTTTTTAAAATTTATTTTGAATGTATTTTTGCTTCACATGCAAAGAAAAGGGTTTCCCGATGACATTTCTGTACATTGCTACTGAACTTTATCTTTATTTGCTCTCTCACTGCCTTGGCTGTCCTCATGGTCCCTCTTGCCGATTCCTCCCTTCCTCAAATACTCCCCCCTTCTGATTTCATAACAACACACACACACACACACACACACACACACACACACACACACACGCATACATGTTCTCTTTATATATAAACATATTCCATGCCCTCTTTCTGTGCCCTCATCTGCCCTCCCTTTAGACCACTTCCTTCTCTCATGGTCCCTTGACTATTTTTTTAAAAATCATCTCCTGTGTGCATGTCTGTCCACCACACACATGCCTCGTGATGTCTCCTGCTTTTTCCTTTCATTGCATTGGCTATTTGGGGCCTTTAACGCTTGCATAAATGCTAGGAATTTTGTTTTGTTTTTGGTCTGTGAAGAATGTCAGTGGAATTCTGGTAAAAATTTGCATTGAATCTGGGGATAGCATAATCATTTCCACAATATTAGCTCTGCCAGTCTATGAGCATGAGATGTCTTTCCAATATTCAAATATCTCACTCATCTTTTTATTCAGTATTTCAAAGTTTTCATTGTACTTAATTGGATTTATTTCTAGGTATTTTGTATTTATTTTTTAACTGCTGTCTCCTCCTCCCTTTAGCAAATTTGTCATTGGTATACAGAAAAGCTGAATTTTAAAAAATGTGTGTTTTAAGATAGGGTCTTACTGTGTAGCCCTGGCTAATCTAGAACCTACTATATAGAGTAGGCTGGCCTCTAACTCACGGAGATCCTCCTTGCCTCTCCTTCTGGAGTGCTGGGATTAAAGGTACACACTCCTGGCAAGCTACTGAAGTTTGTATCCTGAGATTTTGCTAAAGTCAGATGGAGGAGCTTTCCGGTGGAGTCTTCTGGGTGTGTTTAATAAGGAATCATGTTATGTGCAGCTAAGGATACTCTGACTTCTGCCTTTCATATCTGCATCCCTTTCGTCTGTAGCACGTTCCAGCACAAATAGGAACAGAGAGAGTGGGCATCCTTGTTTTGTTCCAGATTTTTGAGGAAACACCTTCAGTTCTTCTCCAATTAATGTAACATTGGCTGTAGGTTTATTGCATAAAACCTTTATATGCTGAGGCATGTTCCTTCTGTTACCAGATTCTTTAGGCCTTTATGCTAACATTGAATTAAATGGTCATGTGATTTCTGACTGTACATACTTACATGCTGTATCACGTTCATTGGTTTATGTATGTTGAACTAATGAAACTAACTTGTCATGATATGGGATGTTAATGTGCTCTTGAATTTGCTTTGCAAGTACTTTTTTGAGAATTTTAGCATATATGTTCACTAGGGATATTAGTCATTGATCTGTAGATTTCTTTCTTTTATTTTTGTGTTCCCCTATCCAGTTTTGGTATCAGGGTGATGCTGGCTTCATGGAATGAGTTGGTAATTCCTAGCCCCCCCTTTTCTTTTTCTGCAGCACAGTTTTGGGGAAATCCCTGTTTGCATCCCCCATGTATTATACTTGCTTCATCATTTTCCTGTATGGGGCTTCGGGAACCAGGAGCTCTTCACTTGGGGCTTTTTTTTTTTTCCTTGTCCTATTTTTAAAGATGCTTAAAATTGCCGGTCACCTCAAGATATTCCAGGCTCATCTTATGTATTTCCTGTCCCACACTTAGAATCAGCCATTGCTTCTTCGTTCTTTTTATTGGAGAACAGAGTTAGAATCCTCTGGATATGCCATGACCCTGTTTGTCTGACATCCTTTTGGGTAAACCAAGGCATGGCTAATCTTTTCCCCAGTCTTTTATTTTTAGTTGAAAATAGATGTTTTTGTTTGTTTCTCTTACAAGAATGCTGAGACTTTAACCTCTCAAAGTCTTTGAAA